>NW_024061208.1:0-174209 GCF_016432855.1 Salvelinus namaycush | reverse complement strand
GCAATCTACACACAATACCCCATAATGATAAGCAATAAAATTATTTTAAACATCTTTGCAAATGTATTAAAACAAAAAAATGTAAACCTTATTTACGTAAGTATTCAGACGCGTTGATATTAGACGTGAAATTGAGCTCAGGTGCATCCTGTTTCCATTGATCAGACTTGAGATGTTTCTACAACTTGATTGGAGTCCACTTGTGGTAAATGCAATAATTATTGGGTATTGTGTGTAGATTGATGAAGAACAAATATAATTTAATACATTTTAGAATAAACTGTAATGTAACAAAATGTGGAAAAAGTCAAGGGGTCTGAATACTTTCCGAATGCACTGTAAAACTTCACATTGAATATTCACCTCACTTTTGAAAAGCTCCATGAGGAAGAAAGGATTCCCAGATTATCTTTCAGATGTTCTGTCTTCAGGATGTTCTGGGTTGATGGCTGTTGGAGGGAGGAGGGGCAGTTGAGTGAGCTGGGGCCTTTTATTGCCCTTCCTCTGTGAGCCTGTCAGCTGTGACATGATGAGAGTGAGAGAGGGCCTTTTATTGCCCTTCCTCTGGGAGCCTGTCAGCTGTGACATGATGAGAGTGAGAGAGGGCCTACCCTTCCTCTGGGAGCATGTCAGCTGTGACATGATGAGAGTGAGAGAGGGCCTACCCTTCCTCTGGGAGCCTGTCAGCTGTGACATGATGAGAGTGAGAGAGGGCCTACCCTTCCTCTGGGAGCCTGTCAGCTGTGACATGATGAGAGTGAGAGAGGGCCTACCCTTCCTCTGGGAGCCTGTCAGCTGTGACATGATGAGAGTGAGAGAGGGACTACCCTTCCTCTGGGAGCCTGTCAGCTGTGACATGATGAGAGTGAGAGAGGGCCTACCCTTCCTCTGGGAGCCTGTCAGCTGTGACATGATGAGAGTGAGAGAGGACCTACCCTTCCTCTGGGAGCATGTCAGCTGTGACATGATGAGAGTGAGAGAGGCCCTACCCTTCCTCTGGGAGCCTGTCAGCTGTGACATGCTGAGAGTGAGAGAGGGCCTACCCTTCCTCTGGGAGCCTGTCAGCTGTGACATGATGAGAGTGAGAGAGGGCCTACCCTTCCTCTGGGAGCCTGTCAGCTGTGACATGCTGAGAGTGAGAGGGCCTACCCTTCCTCTGGGAGCCTGTCAGCTGTGACATGATGAGAGTGAGAGAGGGCCTACCCTTCCTCTGGGAGCCTGTCAGCTGTGACATGATGAGAGTGAGAGAGGGCCTACCCTTCCTCTGGGAGCCTGTCAGCTGTTACATGATGAGAGTGAGAGAGGGCCTACCCTTCCTCTGGGAGCCTGTCAGCTGTGACATGATGAGAGAGAGAGAGGCCCTACCCTTCCTCTGGGAGCCTGTCAGCTGTGACATGATGAGAGTGAGAGAGGGCCTACCCTTCCTCTGGGAGCCTGTCAGCTGTGACATGATGAGAGTGAGAGAGGGCCTACCCTTCCTCTGGGAGCATGTCAGCTGTGACATGATGAGAGTGAGAGAGGGCCTTTTATTGCCCTTCCTCTGGGAGCCTGTCAGCTGTGACATGATGAGAGTGAGAGAGGCCCTACCCTTCCTCTGGGAGCCTGTCAGCTGTGACATGATGAGAGTGAGAGAGGGCCTACCCTTCCTCTGGGAGCCTGTCAGCTGTGACATGCTGAGAGTGAGAGAGGGCCTACCCTTCCTCTGGGAGCCTGTCAGCTGTGACATGATGAGAGTGAGAGAGGGCCTACCCTTCCTCTGGGAGCCTGTCAGCTGTGACATGATGAGAGTGAGAGAGGGCCTACCTTTAAGATATTTTGTGCTGTAAACGTACTTCTTTTTGAAGAGTTTTTTTGACCATTCGGGGACCTAATCTCAAACACTCATGAAAACATGAGAAAAATGTAGTCTACACTGAAGAATGTGAATTTGGTCATAAAAACGTTTTTGACAGGGTTGTAATATATTATTATTATTTTTATTTTTTAATTTAAAAAATATATATATATTTTTATTTTATTTTTTAAAATTTTCTCCCCTTTTCTCCCCAATTTTCGTGGTATCCAATCGCTAGTAATTACTATCTTGTCTCATCGCTACAACTCCTGTACGGGCTCGGGAGAGACGAAGGTCGAAAGCCATGCGTCCTCCGAGGCACAACCCAACCAAGCCGCACTGCTTCTTTAACACAGCGCGCCTCCAACCCGGAAGCCAGCCGCACCAATGTGTCGGAGGAAACACCGTGCACCTGGCCCCCTTGGTTAGCGCGCACTGCGCCCAGCCCGCCACAGGAGTCGCTGGAGCGCGATGAGACAAGGAAATCCCTACCGGCCAAACCCTCCCTAACCCGGACGACGCTAGCACCAACTGAGCATCTCAGTGTACAGTTTAATAAACACAATAGGCATTTTGTTACATTTCAGTCTTCTGTGATGTATTTAAAGTGTCATATTGGGATGCAAATTCAAATATGAATACATTTCAACTGTATCTGACATGGTACTGGTGTCTTCTTTTTTAAGCCCATAACCATTTGTGTGATGTGTAAACAACAAAGGCCCCCCCCCCCCCCCCCCCCCCCCCCCATAAAAAGATCCTGCTACAGAAAGCTGCACAATATGTTGAGTAAAGTATTTTGATTACCATGACGATATCAAACCCTACTCAATGTGTTACCACTATCATGTATCCTACCATGACTATATCAAACCCTACTCAATGTGTTTCCACTATCATGTATCCTACCATGACTATATCCAACCCAACTCCATGTGTTGCCACTATCATGTATCCTACCATGACTATATCCAACCCTACTCCACGTGTTTCCACTATCATGTATCCTACCATGACTATATCCAAACCCAACTCCATGTGTTGCCACTATCATGTATCCTACCATGACTATATCCAACCCTACTCCATGTGTTGCCACTATCATGTATCCTACCATGACTATATCCAACCCAGCTCCATGTGTTGCCACTATCATGTATCCTTCTTAGCTGAAGCTTTGATCCAGTGGAAGAAGTATTGAGGAGCAGGGAGGTTAAAGGTCACTTCAGGATACAGCTGTTACTCTACACTATCCCTACAAATCCAGTAATGAGAGAAAATACATAGAATATTTAGGGCCCTATAAAATTCATTTTATTCGATTTTTACCTAATTACATTTAAAAAATATATATATATTCTCCATTTAGTTTTTCCAGGTTTCTGATGTCCCTGTTGTTTTGTTTTTCTCTCTAAGTCACACTGTTAATAGAAAAACACCCACCTTACTGCTGGGTATGAAGAGGTTGTCTGTGCAGCTGGTGGACTGCATGTTATGCTGATGAATGAGGACCCAAAAGCGACGTAATAGTAACAGAGTCTTTATTCCAGTAATAAACAAATAATGATTCTCCTGGATATTATCATGGTCAAATCCTCTCGTCAATAGAGAGGAACGACTGGAGACGCGACCACAGACTGCAGGTCGCTTCAGGAAGGCACTGGCCGTAGCTGACATAGACACCTGCTCACACGCAGCATCTGAAGAAGGCAAAGAACACGACAGGGCGGAACAAGGACACAGGAACAGCAAACATCAAACAAGAATCCGACCAGGCAGAAGCGGAAAACAGAGGGAGAAATAGGACTCTAATCAGAGGGCAAAATAGGGGACAGGTGTGAAAGAGTAAATGAGGTCGTTAGGAGAATGAGAAACAGCTGGGAGCAGGAACGGAACGATAGAGAGAGAAAGAGGGAAAGAACCTAATAAGACCAGCAGAGGGAAGCACAGGGACAAGACATGAAGATCAAAGACAAAACATGACAGTACCCCCCCACTCACCGAGCGCCTCCTGGCGCACTCGAGGAGGAACCCTGGCGGCAACGAAGGAAATCATCAATCAACGAACGGTCCAGCACGTCCCGAGATGGAACCCAACTCCTCTCCTCAGGACCGTAACCCTCCCAATCCACTAAGTACTGGTGACCACGTCCCCGAGAACGCATGTCCATGATCTTTCGTACCTTGTAAATAGGAGCGCCCTCGACAAGGACGGGGGGGGGGGAGGGAAGACGAACGGGGGCGCGAAGAAAAGGCTTGACACAAGAGACATGGAAGACAGGGTGGACGCGACGAAGATGTCGCGGAAGAAGCAGTCGCACAGCGACAGGATTGACGACCTGAGAGACACGGAACGGACCAATGAACCGCGGAGTCAACTTGCGAGAAGCTGTCGTAAGGGGAAGGTTACGAGTGGAAAGCCACACTCTCTGACCGCGACAATACCTAGGACCTCCTAATCCTACGTCTATTGGCGGCTCTCACAGTCTGCGCCCTGTAACGGCAAAGTGCAGACCTGACCCTCCTCCAGGTGCGCTCACAACGTTGGACAAAAGCCTGAGCGGAGGGAACGCTGGAACTCGGCGAGCTGGGACGAGAACAGAGGAGGCTGGTACCCAAGACTACTCTGAAACGGAGATAGCCCGGTAGCAGACGAAGGAAGCGAGTTGTGAGCGTACTCAGCCCAGGGGAGCTGTTCTGCCCAAGACGCAGGTTTCGAAACGAAAGGCTGCGTAATATGCGACCAATCGAACTGATTGGCCCTTTCTGCTTGACCGTTAGACTGGGGATGAAACCCGGAAGAGAGACTGACAGAAGCACCAAATCAAACGACAGAACTCCCTCCAAAACTGTGACGTGAATTGCGGACCTCTGTCTGAAACGGCGTCTAACGGGAGGCCATGAATTCTGAACACATTCTCAATGATGATTTGTGCCGTCTCCTTAGCGGAAGGAAAGCTTAGCGAGGGAATGAAATGTGCCGCCTTAGAGAACCTATCGATAACCGTAAGAATCACAGTCTTCCCCGCAGACGAAGGCAAGACCGGTAATAAAGTCTAAGGCGATGTGAGACCATGGTCGAGAAGGAATGGGAAGCGGTCTGAGACGACCGGCAGGAGGAGAGTTACCTGACTTAGTCTGCGCGCAGTCCGAACAAGCAGCCACGAAACGGCGCGTGTCCCGCTCCTGAGTAGGCCACCAAAACCGCTGGCGAATAGAAGCAAGCGTACCCCCGAACGCCGGGATGGCCAGCTAACTTGGCAGAGTGAGCCCACTGAAGAACAGCCAGACGAGTAGAGACAGGAACGAACAGAAGGTTACTAGGACAAGCGCGCGGCGACGCAGTGTGAGTGAGTGCTTGCTTTACCTGTCTCTCAATTCCCCAGACAGTCAACCCGACAACACGCCCTTCAGGGAGAATCCCCTCGGGGTCGGTAGAAGCCACAGAAGAACTAAAGAGACGGGATAAGGCATCAGGCTTGGTGTTCTTATTTTCCCGGACGATAGGAAATCACGAACTCGAACGAGCGAAAAACAACGCCCAACGAGCCTGACGTGCATTAAGTCGTTTGGCAGAACGGATGTACTCAAGGTTCTTATGGTCAGTCCAAACGACAAAAGGAACGGTCGCCCCCTCCAACCACTGTCGCACATTCGCCTATGGCTAAGCGGATGGCGAGCAGTTCGCGGTTACCCACATCATAGTTGCGTTCCGATGGCGACAGGCGATGAGAAAAGTAAGCGCAAGGATGGACCTTATCGTCAGACTGGAAGCGCTGAGACAGAATGGCTCCCACGCCCACCTCTGAAGCGTCAACCTCGACAATGAATTGTTTAGTGACGTCAGGAGTAACAAGATAGGGGCGGATGTAAAACGCTTCTTGAGGAGATCAAAAGCTCCCTGGGCGGAACCGGACCACTTAAAGCAAGTCTTGACAGAAGTCAGAGCTGTGAGAGGGGCAGCCACTTGACCGAAATTACGAATGAAACGCCGATAGAAATTAGCGAAACCAAGAAAGCGCTGCAACTCGACACGTGACTTAGGAACGGGCCAATCGCTGACTGCCTGGACCTTAGCGGGATCCATCTGAATGCCTTCAGCGGAAATAACAGAACCGAGAAATGTGACAGAGGAGACATGAAAGGCGCACTTCTCAGCCTACACGTAGAGACAATTCTCTAAAAGGCGCTGGAAGTACACGTCGAACGTGCTGAACATGAATCTCGAGTGACGGTGAAAAAATCAGGATATCGTCAAGGGTAAACGAAAACAAAAATGTTCAGCATGTCTCTCAGTACAGTCATTAACTAATGCCTGAAAGACAGCTGGAGCATTAGCGAGACCGAACGGCAGAACCCGGTATTCAAAATGCCCTAACGGAGTGTTTAAACGCCGTTTTCCACTCGTCCCCCTCTCTGATGCGTACGAGATGGTAAGCGTTACGAAGGCCAACTTAGTAAAGAACCTGGCTCCCTGCAAAAATCTCGAAGGCTGACGACATAAGGGGAAGCGGATAACGATTCCTTAACCGTTATGTCATTCAGCCCTCGATAATCCACGCAGGGGCGCAGGAGTACCGTCCTTCTTCTTAACAAAGAAAAATCCCCGCTCCGGCGGGAGAGGAAGAAAGGCACCACGGTACCGGCGTTGAGAGAAACAGACAGATAATCCTCGAGAGCCTTACGTTCGGGAGGCCGACAGAGAGTATAGTCTACCCCGAGGGGGAGTGGTCCCCGGAAGGAGATCAATACAACAATCATACGACCGGTGAGGAGGAAGGGAGCTGGCTCTGGACCGACTGAAGACCGTGCGCAGATCATGATATTCCTCCGGCACCTCCTGTCAAATCACCAGGTTCCTCCTGAGTAGAGGGGACAGAAGACACAGGAGGGATAGCAGACATTAAACACTTCACATGACAAGAAACGTTCCAGGATAGGATAGAATTACTAGACAAATCAATAGAAGGATTATGACATACTAGCAGGGATGACCCAAAACAACAGGTGTAAAGGTGAACGAAAAATCAAAAAGGAAATGGTCTCACTGTGGTTACCAGATACTGTGAGGGTTAAAGGTAGTGTCTCACATCTGATACTGGGGAGAAGACTACCATCTAAGGCGGAACATGGGCGTGGGCTTCCCTAACTGTCTGAGAGGAATGTCATGTTTCCGAGCCCATGCTTCGTCCATAAAACAACCCTCAGCCCAAGAGTCTATCAAGGCACTGCAGAAGCAGCTGAACCGGTCCAGCGTAGATGGACCGACAAGGTAGTACAGGATCTTGATGGAGAGACAGGAGTAGTAGCGCTCACCAGTAGCCCTCCGCTTACTGATGAGCTCTGGCTTTTACTGGACATGACATGACAAAATGTCCCGCAGAACCGCAATAGAGGCAAAGGCGGTTGGTGATTCTCCGTTCCCTCTCCTTAGTCGAGATGCGGACTACCTCCCAGCTGCATGGGCTCAGTCTCTGAGCCGGTGGGAGGAGATGGTTGAGATGCGGAGAGGGGAAACACCGTTAACGCGAGCTCTCTTCCACGAGCTCGGTGACGAAGATCTACCCGTCGTTCTATGCGGATGGCGAGTGCAATCAAAGAGTCCACGCTGGAAGGAACCTCCCGGAGAGAATCTCATCCTTAACCTCAGCGTGAAGTCCCCGCAGAAAACGAGCGAGCAACGCCGGCTCGTTCCAGTCACTGGAGGCAGCAAGAGTGCGAAACTCTATAGAGTAATCCGTTATGGATCGATCACCTTGACATAGGGGAAGCCAGGGCCCTGGAAGCCTCCTTCCCAAAAAACTGAACGATCAAAAACCCGTATACATCTCCTCTTTAAAGTTCTGATAATCGTTAGAACACTCAGCCCTTGCCTCCCCAGATAGCTGTGCCCCACTCCCGAGCCCGACCAGTAAGGAGTGATATGACGTAAGCGATCCGAGCTCTCTCTCTTGAGTACGTGTTGGGCCTGGAGAGAGAACACAATATCACACTGGGTGAGAAAGGAGCGACACTCAGTGGGCTGCCCAGAGTAACATGGTGGGTTATTAACCCTAGGTTCCGGAGACTCGTGAAGACCAGGAAGTAGCTGGTGGCACGAGATGAAGACTCTGAAACTGTCCAGAGAGATCGGAGACCTGAGCGGCCAGGGTCTCAACGGCATGACGAGCAGCAAACAATTCCTGCTCGTGTCTGCCGAGCATTGCTCCCTGGAACTCGACGGCAGTGTTGAGAGAATCCATAGTCGCTGGGTCCATCTTGGTCGGATTCTTCTGTTATGCTGATGAATGAGGACCCAAAAGCGACGTAATAGTAACAGAGTCTTTATTCCAGTAATAAACAAATAATGATTCTCCTGGATATTATCAATGGTCAAATCCTCTCGTCAATAGAGAGGAACGACTGGAGACGCGACCACAGACTGCAGGTCGCTTCAGGAAGGCACTGGCCGTAGCTGACATAGACACCTGCTCACACGCAGCATCTGAAGAAGGCAAAGAACACGACAGGGCGGAACAAGGACACAGGAACAGCAAACATCAAACAAGAATCCGACAAGGCAGAAGCGGAAAACAGAGGGAGAAATAGGGACTCTAATCAGAGGGCAAAATAGGGGACAGGTGTGAAAGAGTAAATGAGGTCGTTAGGAGAATGAGAAACAGCTGGGAGCAGGAACGGAACGATAGAGAGAGAAAGAGGGAAAGAACCTAATAAGACCAGCAGAGGGAAGCACAGGGACAAGACATGAAGATCAAAGACAAAACATGACACTGCAGGAAAACAACGGGGCTGAGTGGAACTGTGAGAGGAGGAGAAGAGAAGAAAGGATCAGATTTAACTCATCAAAGTAAGTGCTGTAGTTTAGTTTGAACAAATACAATAGATCTGCCCACTGGTATCTGTTACCAGGACAACCAGCAGAGCTCTGTTAGTTGACAGGAAGATGGACTGGTGGATATGTATGTTATGAATTTCATAACACTGAAAAAGGATTCTGCCAATGAAAAGAGAGAAACCAATAGACCATATAAAACCTTGATGAAAGTTAGCTTTGGAGAGAAAGTTTCAAGATGATCTGATGTAAGGTGCATGTTTTACAAAACCTTTTCCTAAAAACATAGATGTTACATTGTCTGTCCCAGTCAATCCCCCCCTTCTTTACAAGACTGTAGAACACACAAACTAAACTCCAGACAGTTCAATGTGGTCTGTATTGCTTCATTAATATCTGATCTACACAACTTGTTAAACAGGCTAATATATATTTTAAAACAAGCTCCTTTTTTTGTCTTGACCTCCGTCTCTGTAATGGACAAAGTTCATTTAATTTCCTACTTTAACAGGTCAAATAAAGCCTGAACTCCAACATATTGACCTTACAGAAGATGGTTTCATTTTGAAATGACTAACTTTATTAATAAAATGTGTAACTGATGATAACAGTTGAAATTCCTCCACTGTCCCTGTCCCCATACCAGGCTCAAACCAGTGATCCTCTGCTTCTCAACACACGTGACCGCTCTCCTTGAGAATAAACTATATTCAGAGTTCTAGAGCCACACACTCACTATAGCACAATAATTACTATAGCACAGTGTATTTAACAGATGGTGAGATCAGAAACAAATCAGCCCCTTTGTTGCTCTGTTTCAGAGCTACTCTGCTTTCTGACGAAGGAAAGCCTTTTCAACTATAAATGTGTATTTGGCTGCCATTTAGGCTGCAACAACTATACAGTGGAACACCCCCTGATCTGTTGTTTTATGAAGGGTCACCTACGCCCAGTACCCAAACAGCTAGTCCCATCCTGGGATTTTTATGTTTTGCTTGAGACCATTTCCGCTGTTGGGGCCGCTGGAAAGAATAGAAATTAGATTTATATTGTTTAAAACTGCTTTACTTCAGCCATTATATCCGTATAATGAGTTACACCCCCATACCTTCATGAGGTTCTATAGTAGCAAGGATCTGACACCTCCGGAGGGCTTGATGGCTCAATCCACCAGAGGTATGGCTACAACATAGGCATTGTTCAAAGGCATCTCTGTTCAAGAGATCTGTAATGCAGCATGTTGTGGTGATGTACTTTCATGAGGTTCTACTGACTGGACATCACTACACATACGGTGAGTAGAGTGGGGACCTCTGAGGGATGATCCTGTCTAGACTTGGCATCGGAGAGGGTATGAGCTCTGTGGTAGTTGACTATATCCCCAAAGTGAGAGACTAACGAGTCACTGAAATAGAACTGAAGGTTCCCTTACGGAACCCTGATTCTATGATATTCACCAGGTTACCTAACAGAACCCTGATTCTATGATATTCACCAGGTTACCTAACAGAACCCTGATTCTATGATATTCACCAGGTTAACTTTCACACATGGAAGACGGGAGCGACTATGTCCCTGATATAGGAAGTGGTCTGCTATTGGCCGTTGCTATCGGAGAGTACAGTGCCTCCTGAAAGTATTCAGACCCCTTGACTTTTTCCACATTTTGTTACATTACAGCCTTTTTCTAAAAACACAATACCAAACATTTTTGTTTGATAATTTTGCTAATTTACCAAAATATACAAAACTGAAATATTACATTTACTTAAGTATTCAGACCCTATACTCAGAACTCTGTTCAAGCAGCAGGTTCTGCTCTGGAGCAGGTTTTCATCAAAGATCTCTCTTAAAGGAGGACTGGGATGGGAAAGGAAAGGGGATATCTAGTCAGTCACAACTGAATCCATTCACCCTAAATGTGTCTTCCGTATTGAACCCCAACCCCTCTGAATCAGAGTGGTGCGGGGGCTGCCTTAATCGACGTCCACGTTATCGGCGCCCGGGGAGCAGTTGTTGCGGGTTAACTGCCTTGCTCAACGGTAGAACGGCAGTTTTTTTCTATCTTGCGGGCGTTAGGATTCGAACCAGCGACTTCTCGGTTAATGGCCCAACATTCTTAATCTCTAGTCTACAAATGTCACAAATGTTCCAACTTTAATTAATTATTTCTTAATGATGCTTTTAAAACCGGGACGCTACCGTCCCACCTGGCCAACATCCAGTGAAATTACAGAGCGCCAAATTCAAAAACAGAAATTATAAATTATAAAAATTCATGAAACATACAAGTGTTATACATCGGTTTAAAGATTAAGTTCTTGTTCATCCAACCACGGTGCCAGATTTAAAAAAAGACTTTACGGCGAAAGCAAAACCATGCAATTATCTGAGAACAGCGTCCAGCAGACAAATCATTACAAACAGTTAGCAGCCAAGAAGAAGAGTAACAAAAGCCAGAAATAGCGTTAAAATGTATCACTTACCTTTTGATCTTCATATGGTTGCACTCCGAAGACTCCATGTTACACAATAAATGTTTGTTTTGTTCGATAAAGTCACTCTTTATGTCCAAAAACCTCAGTTTTCTTGGTGCGTTTTGTTCAGTAATACATTGGAACAAAGCGCGGTCACAGCAGTCAAAAAATCTGAAAAGTACCATAAAATTTCGTAGAAACATGTCAAACAGTGTTTATAATCCAGCCTCATTGTTGTTTTTGTCATAAATAATCGATCATATTTCAACCGGACAAAGCTTCGTCAATAGAAAAGGAGAAACAAGAAATGCGCCCTCCCGGTCATACGCTGGGCTCATGGCTGGAAGTTTCCACTGTACACTCATTGAACGTGCTGTTTCTCCCTCATTTTTCAGAGTAAAAGCCTGAAGCAATGCCTAAAGACTGGCCACATGTTGAGGAAGCAATAGAGATAGTGACCTGCGTCATAAGTCTTTGTATGGTGGATAGGCTTTCAATGGAAAAACAGGCATTTCAAAATAAAAGCATTTCCTGGATGGATTTTCCTCAGGTTCTCACCTGCCATTTCAGTTCTGTTATACTCACAGACATTATTTTAACAGTTTTAGAAACTTTGGAGTGGTTTCTATCCAAATCTACTAATTTGCATATCCTAGCTTCTGGGCCTGAGTAGCAGGCAGAGATTACTTTGGACACGCTGTTCATCCAAAATTCCGAATGCTGCCCCCTACCCTAGTGAGGTTAAAGGAGAAGTTTACCCAAAATCCAGAAACTCTGAAGTGATTCCATACATTGGAACTAGTCCAGTGGAGTTTTCTCTCTCTCTCCCTGTAGTGCTGTACTGAAACAGCTGCGTGACTCGTGACGTTGCTGGATGCGGGCCTCGCTCTGCTGCTTTGCAGTTTGTTATTGTATTACAGCTATGGCCTTTTGCTTTCACCTGGAATTGTTTATTTATGTCTGAAACACTTGTATTGATATAAATGTATATAAATATGATGATGTCATAGTGAATTCATGACTGAACAAGCCTTTTCATACTTTATAACATGGCTATATACAGTGCCTTCGGAAAGTATTCATGTGACTGAACAAGCCTTTTCATACTTTATAACATGGCTATATACAGTGCCTTCGGAAAGTATTCAGACCCCTTAACTTTTCCATATTTTGTTACGTTACAGCCTGATTCAATCTACAAACAAATACCCCTTAAACCTGTCTAGGACATGCGTTCCGCTGGCGGAACCCCTCGACAACATTCCGCGGGAAATTCAAAAATATATTTTAGAAATATGTAACTTTCACACATTAAAAAGTCCAATACAGAAAATGAAAGATAAACATCTTGTTAATCTACCCCTCGTGTCCAATTTTAAAAAATGCTTTACAGCGAAAGCACAACATATGATTATGTTAGATCACCACCAAGTCAAAAAAACACAGACATTTTTCCAGCCAAAGATAGGAGTCACAAAAAGCAGAAATAGAGATAAAATCAATCACTAACCTTTGATGATCTTCATCAGATGACACTCATAGGACATCATGTTACGCAATACATGTATGTTTTGTTCGATAATGTGCATATTTATATCCAAAAATCTCAGTTACATTGGCACCATGTTCAGAAATGCCTCCAAAATATCCGGAGAAATTGCAGAGAGCCACATCATATAACAGAAATACTATGAAATTCACATTTACACAAGCATCGTTGAACATTTCCAAACTGATTGCAGATTTTTCTGACAAGGTTGCCAGTCTGGCATCCTCAACCATAGTGCCGTTTAGGCACACGCCCCCTATCAGAGGAGGTCGGTATGTGTCTGCTGGTGAATCACCCAAGCCACACAGGAAAACCTCATGTTCGGTTAAGTTCCGAGTTGAACTCACCTTGTCATTTGTCACCAATGGCGAACTCATGACCAAGTTCACCGGGTTTGTGGCAGAGGCGACGTCGAACCCACGCCGTTGCGCAATGTATGACAGGTAGCCTTGGAAGAATGCGGGGAAGTCAACGGAGTTGGCATACATATTTGTCACCAGATTGGTTGGTTTTCCAATCCATTAGTGGTACCAAACGGTCAATTAAATCTATCCCAGTAAGCATCCGTTCGATGTCGATGGTAATCGCTTTCGAAGTTGAGTTTAAGTCGGAGACACTTGGTTAGTGGCGAGGTAGCTTCGGTGAAACCCCTAAGCTTCGTGTCGCAACGTTCCGTTTTCAACCAACGGTTTGTTGGGTCCACTGCCCCTTTTAGTTCATCCAGCAAGGTTTCGGATATGAGTGAAATTGTCAAACCTGAATCTATCAGAGCGTGACAGGTCAAACAGTCCTCCAGGACTGTTCTAAGGTATGGCCTGTTCGAGTTGGGTTTCCAATCATATCCCCAACATAATGGAGTGGGTTGGGAGTACCGAGCGGTTTGTAATCTGTGTCGATTTTCCAAGACGGATAACCACCTATGTGACCCAGTGGGTCCTCTATCGGAATGGGAGAGGAATCATCTGTTGCAAAGCTGCTTATCTAGAACGAGTGGTCCCTGGACAGGGATTGGAGTGGGGGCGGGGGTATTGGAAATGTTGACGTCCCTCTCGAATTGCGTTAGTTTTGGCTGACTTGGTTCCCAACAATTTTACGCCTAGTTATGTTGTCCTCTTTCTCAAATTTCTTACGGTGCATTACATCTCTTATCAGAGTTTCTATATCATTTCGCTTAGGGTTAGATCATGTTGAACACTTTGTTGCGCTTGTTACTCTTGTGTCCTGACCCTTTGTGAGGGTTAGGCGCAGGGACATATCGGCCAAGTTGATCTCTACGGGACCTGTTAGATTGGGGACGTTCATCATAGCTATTGTTACTGCAGTGGTTGTCAGTGTGGTGGTTACTTGGTTGCCATCCCCTTTGATCGTCATCTTTTACCGCACCTGTCCCTAATGCTGCACCTTCTAATTGGAGTGATGGTTCCCGCCTAAGCTCGAAAGTCGAGGTGTCCGGGCTCTTAGCCCGGCTTGCTTTTGATGCTTCAAAAGCGGTGCTTACAAGCTCTCAGAGCGTCGTAATTGGCAACCCAATGTGGGCAGTAGGGCCCAAGTAGTTGATGAAGTAGATGTTTGACAGAAACAGTTGTTTGAATGGTAAAAGGTCTTCCATTCCCGTTTCAGTGAGCATGCCAAAGTAAGCTGAACGAAGCAGGTGATAGTAGGTCTGTGGGTGTTCATTTTGAGCTTGTCTGATACTGTTAGCCAACGAGCTGTCGTGTTTGCGAGTCGCAGAACCACTGAATTCTATTTTCAAAACCGTGGCAAGTTTAGCGTAGTCGTGCAGGATTTCGCCACAATTTCTCTGTATATAATGGCCCATAACTTGAACACTAGCAGAGATCCTGGAATTGATATACCCTTACAGTATATTATATTCAACAATATATACAAAAATCAAACATTTATATTTTCAATATTCATGTAAGAAATGTTTGAATGAAATCCGAATACTACTCATATTACAGAGCAAGTGGTAAAGATTCATATTACACCCATTGTTGATTTGTAGCCTGTAGCATCTAATGATGAAACATTATGGAGTCTTAAAGGAGGACTGTAGCATCTAATGATTATACATTATGGAGTCTTGAAGGAGGACTGTAGCATCTAATGATTATACATTATGGGGTCTTGAAGGAGGACTGTAGCATCTAATGATGAAACATTATGGTGTCTTGAAGGAGGACTGTAGCATCTAATTATGAAACATTATGGAGTCCTTGAAGGAGGTCTGTAGCATCTAATGATGAAACATTATGGAGTCTTGAAGGAGGACTGTAGCATCTAATGATGAAACATTATGGAGTCTTGAAGGAGGACTGTAGCGTCTAATGATGAAACATTATGGAGTCTTGAAGGAGGACTGTAGCATCTAATGATGAAACATTATGGATTCTTAAAACTTCTTATGGCTAGTGGAACCCCTCGACAACATTCCGCTGAAAAGGCAGAGCGCTAAATTCAAAAATATTTTTTAGAAATATGTAACTTTGATGCATTCACAAGTGCAATACACCAATTTAAAGCTTAACTTCTTGTTAATCTACCCATCGTGTCCGATTTCAAAAAAAGCTTTACAGTGAAAGCACACCATATAATTATGTTAGGTCAGAGCCTAGTCACAAAAACACACACAGCCATTTTCCAGCCAAAGAGAGGAGTCACAAAAAGCAGAAATATAGATTAAATTAAATTTATCACTAACCTTTGATGATCTTCATCAGATGGCACTTATAGGACTTCATGTTACACAATACATGTATGTTTTGTTCGATAAAGTTCATAATTTATATCCAAAAATCTCAGTTTACATTGGCGCTTTATGTCAGTAATGTTGTGCATCGAAAACATCCGGCAAATTTTCAGAGGCACATCAATTTACAGAAATACTCATAATAAACTTATAAAAGTTGATACTAGTATTATGCACAGAATTATAGATATACTTCTCCTTAATGCAACCGCTGTGTCAGATTTCAAAAAAGCTTTACGGAAAAAGCAAACCATGCAATAATCCGAGTACGGCGCTCAGACACAAGCCATGCAGATACCCGCCATGTTGTTGAGTCAGAAATAGCGTTTTAAATATTTGCTTTGATGATCTTCATCAGAATGCACTCCCAGGAATCCCAGTTCAACAATAAATGTTTGTTTTGTTCGATAAAGTCCAACATTTATGTCCAAATACCTCCTTTTGTTAGAGCGTTTGGTAAACAAATCCAAACTCACGAGCCGCGGGCAAGTCCAGGCGAAAGTTCAGATGAAAAGTTCAAAATGTATATTACAGTTCGTAGAAAAATGTCAAACGATGTATAGAATCAATCTTTAGGCTGTTTTTAACATAAATCTTCAAAAATATTCCAACCAGCGAATTCCTTTGTCTTTAGAATTGCAATGGAACGCAGGTCGTCTCACGTGTAGGCGCATGACCAGCTCATGCCACTCTGGCAGACCTCTGGTTGAAACAGCTCGCATTCCCCCCTCCTTCACAGTAGAAGCCTCAAACAATGTTCTAAGACTGTTGACATCTAGTGGAAGCCTTAGGAAGTGCAATATGACCCCATAGACACTGTACATTCGATAGGCAATGAGTTGAAAACTACAAACATCAGATTTCCCACTTCCTGGATGGATTTTTCTCAGGTTTTCGCCTGCCATAGGAGTTCTGTTATACTCACAGACATCATTCAAACAGTTTTAGAAACTTCAGAGTGTTTCTATCCAATACTACTAATAATATGCATATCTTATCTTCTGGGGATGAGTAGCTGGCAGTTTAATTTGGATATGCTTTTCATCCAAACGTGAAAATGCTGCCCCCTATCCTAGAGAAGTTTTTAACGAATGCACTGTGTGTATACTGAACCAAAATATAAACAACGATTTACAGTTTATATGAGTCAGTGATTGTAAATAAATAAACGAGGCCCTGATCTATGGACTTTACATAACTGGGCAGGGGCACAGCCATTGGTGGGCCCTGGAGGGCACACGCCCACCCATTGCGGAGCCAGGCCCAGCCAATCAGAATGAGTTTTTCCCCACAAAAGGGCTTCATTACAAAGAGAAATACAACTCTGGTGGCTGGTCTCAGACAATGTGGAGGTCCTGGGCTGGCGTCGTTATATGTGGTCTGTGGTTGTGAGGCCAGTTGGATGTACTGCCAAATTCTCTAAAATGACGTTGGAGGCGGCTTCTGGTAGAGATTTTAACATTCAATTATCTGGTAACAGCTCCAGTGGATATTCCTGCAGTCAGCATGCCAATTGCACGCTCCCTCAAAACTTGAGACATCTGTGGCATTGTGTTGTGTGACAGAACTGCACATTTTAGTGACCTTATTCTCCCAGCACAAGGTGCACCTGTGTAATGATCATGCTGTTTAATCAGCTTGATATGCCACCACCTGTCAGGTGGATGGATTATCTTGGCAAAGAATAAATGTTAACTAACAGGGATGTAAAAAATTCTGCCATCTTTTTTGAGCTCATGAAACATCCAACAATTTACATGTTGCGTTAATATTTTTGTTTATTGTAGTTACTCTCAGTTTTAGGAAACATCTTCCCAAATATTTCACTTTATTTTTTACTTTACCCAAAATAGGACATCAGCGATAGTCAAAATGTTGAAAATCTGTGAACGTCTAAATAATAAATTGGGCCATTTAAACAGCAGGCGTCGAACCCTTTCGACAACGGGGAGATTTTACTGATGTGCTTTGTGTCTTTCACGTAAAAACAAATTTTGGACTTCCACTTAAAATTACTTATTTACTTATTTTATGTTTAAGGAGTGTGTACAGTTGTGGCCAAAAGTTTTGAGAATGACACAAATAGGAATTTTTCAGTCTGCTGCCTTAGTTTGTATGATGGCAATTTGCATATACTCCAGAATGTTATGAAGAGTGATCAGATGAATTGTAATTAATTGCAAAGTCCCTCTTTGCCATGCAAATGAACTGAATCTCCCTCCAAAACTGGAAGCTTCAAAAGGAGGGTGATGCTTGGAATCATTGTTCTTCCTCTGTCACCCATGGTTACCTGCAAGGAAACACGTGCCGTCATCATTGCTTTGCACAAAAAAGGCTTCACAGGAAAGGATATTGCTGCCAGTAAGATTGCACCTAAATCAACCATTTATCAGATCATCAAGAACTTCAAGGAGAGCGGTTCAATTGTTGTGAAGTAGGCTTTCAGAGCGGTTTAATTGTTGTGAAGAAGGCTTCAGGGAACCCAAGAAAGTCCAGCAAGCGACAGGACCGTCTCCTAAAGTTGATTCAGCAGCGGGATCAGGGCACCACCAGTACAGAGCTTGCTCAGGAATGGCAGCAGGCAGGTGTGAGTGCATCTGCACACAGACTGATATTCTGCAAAGGGTACAGGGATTGGACTGCTGAGGACTGGGGTAAAGTCATTTTCTCTGATGAATCCCCTTTTCGATTGGTTTGGGGCATCTGGGAAAAAAGCTTGTCCGGAGAAGACAAGGTGAGCGCTTCCATCAGTCCTGTGTCATGCCAACGGTAAAGTATCCTGAGACCATTCATGTGTGGGGTTGCTTTCAGCCAAGGGTGTGGGCTAACTCACAATGTTGCCTAAGAACACAGCCATGAATAAGGAATGCCACCAACAAATCCTCCGAGAGCAACTTCTCCCAACCATCCAGTAACAGTTCGGTGACATACAATGTCTTTTCCAGCATGATGGAGCACCTTGCCATAAGGCAAAACGTGATACGTGGCTCGGGGGAACAAAACATCAATATTTTGTGTCCATGGCCAGGAATCTCCCCAGACCTTAATCCCATTGAGAACTTGTGGTCAATCCTCAAGAGGCGGGTGGACAAACAAAAACCCACAAATTCTGACAAAACTCCAAGCATTGATTATGCAAGAATGGGCTGCCATCAGTCAGGATGTTTTAGCCCAGAAGTTAATTGACACCAGGGTGGATTGCAGAGGTCTTGAAAAAGAAGGTCAACACTGCAAATATTGACTCTTCAATCAATCAAGTTTATTTTATATAGCCCTTCGTACATCAGCTTATATCTCGAAGTGCTGTACAGAAACCCAGCCTAAAACCCCAAACAGCAAGCAATGCAGGTGTAGAAGCACGGTGGCTAGAAAAAACTCCCTAGAAAGGCCAAAACCTAGAAGAAACCTAGAGAGGAACCAGGCTATGAGGGGTGGCCAGTCCTCTTCTGGCTGTGCCGGGTGGAGATTATAACAGAACATGGCCAAGATGTTCAAAATGTTCATAAATGACAAGCATGGTCAAATAATAATCAGGAATAAATGTCAGTTGGCTTTTCATAGCCGATAATTAAGAGTTGAAAACAGCAGGTCTGGGACAGGTAGGGGGTTCCATAACCGCAGGCAGAACAGTTGAAACTGGACAGCAGCAAGGCCAGGTGGACTGGGGACAGCAAGGAGTCATCATGCCCGGTAGTCCTGACGTATGGTCCTAGGGCTCAGTTCCTCCGAGAGAGAGAAAGAAAGAGAGAAGGAGAGAATTAGAGAGAGCCAAGATGTTCAAAATGTTCATAAATGACAAGCATGGTCAAATAATAATCAGGAATAAATGTCAGTTGGCTTTTCATAGAGAAGGAGAGAATTAGAGAGAGCATAGTTAAATTCACACAGGACACTGGATAAGACAGGAGAAGTACTCCAGATATAACCAACTGGCCCTAGCCCCCCGACACAAACTACTGCAGCATAAATATTGGAGGCTGAGACAGGAGGGGTCAGGAGACACTGTGGCCCCATCCGATGATACCCCCGACAGGGCCAAACAGGAAGGATATAACCCCACACACTTTGCCAAAGCACAGCCCCCGCACCACTAGAGGGATATCTTCAACCACCAACTTACAATCCTGAGACAAGGCCGAGTATAGCCCACAAAGATCTCCACCACAGCACAAACCAAGGGGGGGGCGCCAACCCAGACAGGAAGATCACGTCAGTAACTTAACCCACTCAAGTGACGCACCCCTCCTAGGGACGGCATGAAAGAGCACCAGTAAGCCAGTGACTCAGCCCCTGTAATAGGGTTAGAGGTAGAGAATCCCAGTGGAGGGGAACCGGCCAGGCAGAGACAGCAAGGGCGGTTTGTTGCTCCAGAGCCTTTCCGTTCACCTTCACACTCCCGGGCCAGACTACACTCAATCATATGACCTACTGAAGAGACTTAAAGGTTGAGACCGAGTCTGCGTCTCTCACATGGGTAGGCAGACCATTCCATAAAAATGGAGATCTATAGGAGAAAGCCCTGCCTCCAGCTGTTTGCTTAGGAATTCTAGGGACAATTAGGAGGCCTGCGTCTTGTGACCGTAGCGTACGTATAGGTATGTACGGCAGGACCAACTCGGAAAGATAGGTAGGAGCAAGCCCATGTAACGCTTTATAGGTTAACAGTAAAACCTTGAAATCAGCCCTTGCCTTAACAGGAAGCCAGTGTAGGGAAGCTAGCACTGGAGTAATATGATCAAATTTCTTGGTTCTAGTCAGGATTCTAGCAGCCGTATTTGGCACTAACTGAAGTTTATTTAGTGCTTTATCCGGGTAGCCGGAAAGTAAAGCATTGCAGTAGTCTAGCCTAGAAGTAACAAATGCATGGATTAATTTTTCTGCATCATTTTTGGACAGAAAATTTCTGATTTTTGCAATGTTACGTAGATGGAAAAAAGCTGTCCTTGAAACAGTCTTGATATGTTCGTCAAAAGAGAGATCAGGGTCAAGAGTAACGCCGAGGTCCTTCACAGTTTTATTTGAGACGACTTTACAACCATCAAGATTAATTGTCAGATTTAACAGAAGATCTCTTTGTTTCTTGGGACCTAGAACAAGCATCTCTGTTTTGTCCGAGTTTAAAAGTAGAACGTTTTCAGCCATCCACTTCCTTATGTCTGAAACACAGGCTTCTAGTGAGGGCAATTTTGGGGCTTCACCATGTTTCATTGAAATGTACAGCTGTGTGTCATCCGCATAGCAGTGAAAGTTAACATTATGTTTTCGAATAACATCCCCGAGAGGTAAAATATATAGTGAAAACAATAGTGGTCCTAAAACGGAACCTTGAGGAACACCGAAATGTACAGTTGATTTGTCAGAGGACAAACCATTCACAGAGACAAACTGATATCTTTCCGACAGATAAGATTTAAACCAGGCCAGAACTTGTCCGTGTAGACCAATTTGGGTTTCCAGTCTCTCCAAAAGAATGTGGTGATCGATGGTGTCAAAGGCAGCACTAAGGTCTAGTAGCACGAGGACAGATGTAGAGCCTCGGTCTGACGCCATTTTAAGGTCATTTACCACCTTGACAAGTGCAGTCTCAGTGCTATGATGGGGTCTAAAACCAGACTGAAGCATTTCGTATACATTGTTTGTCTTCAGGAAGGCAGTGAGTTGCTGCGCAACAGCTTTTTCAATTTTTTTTGAGAGGAATGGAAGATTCGATATAGGCCGATAGTTTTTTATATTTTCCGGGTCAAGGTTTGGCTTTTTCAAGAGAGGCTTTATTACTGCCACTTTTAGTGAGTTTGGTACACATCCGGTGGATAGTGAGCCGTTTATTATGTTCAACATTGGAGGGCCAAGCACAGGAAGCAGCTCTTTCAGTAGTTTAGTAGGAATGGGATCCAGTATGCAGCTTGAAGGTTTAGAGGCCATGATTATTTTCATCATTGTGTCAAGAGATATAGTACTAAAACACTTAAGTGTCTCTCCCGATCCCAGGCCCTGGCAGAGCTGTGCAGATCCAGGACAGCTAAGCCCTGGAGGAATACGCAGATTTAAAGAGGAGTCCGTAATTTGCTTTCTAATGATCATGATCTTTTCCTCAAAGAAGTTCATGAATTTATTACTGCTGAAGTGAAAGCCATCCTCTCTTGGGGAATGCTGCTTTTTAGTTAGCTTTGCAACAGTATCAAAAAGAAATTTTGGATTGTTCTTATTTTCCTCAATTAAGTTGGAAAAGTAGGATGATCGAGCAGCAGTGAGGGCTCTTCGATACTGCACGGTACTGTCTTTCCAAGCTAGTTGGAAGACTTCCAGTTTGGTGTGGCGCCATTTCCGTTCCAATTTTCTGGAAGCTTGCTTCAGAGCTCGGGTATTTTCTGTATGCCAGGGAGCTAGTTTCTTATGACAAATGTTTTTCATTTTTAGGGGTGCAACTGCATCTAGGGTATTGCGCAAGGTTAAATTGAGTTCCTCAGTTAGGTGGTTAACTGATTTTTGTCCTCCTTGGGACGTCCTTGGGTAGGCAGAAGGAGTCTGGAAGGGCATCAAGGAATTTTTGTGTTGTCTGAGAATTTATAGCACGACTTTTGATGCTCCTTGGTTGGAGTCTGAGCAGATTATTTGTTGCGATTTCAAACGTAATAAAATGGTGGTCCGATAGTCCAGGATTATGAGGAAAAACCTTAAGATCTGCAACATTTATTCCATGGGACAAAACTAGGTCCAGAGTATGACTGTGGCAGTGAGTAGGTCCAGAGACATGTTGGACAAAACCCACTGAGTCGATGATGGCTCCGAAAGCCTTTTGGAGTGGGTCTGTGGACTTTTCCATATGAATATTAAAATCACCAAAAATTAGAATATTATCTGCTATGACTACATGGTCCGATAGGAATTCAGGGAACTCAGAGAGGAACGCTGTATATGGCCCGGGAGGCCTGTAAACAGTAGCTATAAAAAATGATTGAGTAGGCTGCATAGATTTCATGACTAGAAGCTCAAAAGACGAAAACGTCATTTTTATTTTTTGTAAATTGAAATTTGCTATCGTAAATGTTAGCAACACCTCCGCCTTTGCGGGATGCACGGGGGATATGGTCACTAGTGTAACCAGGAGGTGAGGCCTCATTTAACACAGTAAATTCATCAGGCTTAAGCCATGTTTCAGTCAGGCCAATCACATCAAGATTGTGATCAGTGATTAGTTCATTGACTATAACTGCCTTTGAAGTGAGGGATCTAACATTAAGTAACCCTATTTTGAGATGTGAGGTATCACGATCTCTTTCAATAATGGCTGGAATGGAGGAGGTCTTTATCCTAATGAGATTGCTAAGGCGAACACCGCCATGTTTAGTTTTGCCCAACCTAGGTTGAGGCACAGACACAGTCTCAATGGGGATGGCTGAGCTGACTACACTGACTATGCTAGTGGCAGACTCCACTAAGCTGGCAGGTTGGCTAACAGCCTGCTGCCTGGCCTGCACCCTATTTCATTGTGGAGTTAAAGCCCTGTCTATGTTGGTAGATAAGATGAGAGTACCCCTCCAGCTAGGATGGAGTCCGTCACTCCTCAGCAGGTCAGGCTTGGTCCTGTTTGTGGGTGAGTCCCAGAAAGAGGGCCAATTATCTACAAATTCTATCTTTTGGGAGGGGCAGAAAACAGTTTTCAACCAGCGATTGCGTTGTGAGACTCTGCTGTAGAGCTCGTCACTCCCCCTAACTGGGAGGGGGCCAGAGACAATTACTCGATGCCGACACATCTTTCTAGCTGATTTACACGCTGAAGCTATGTTGCGCTTGGTGACCTCTGACTGTTTCATCCTAACATCGTTGGTGCCGACGTGGATAACAATATCTCTATACTCTCTACACTCGCCAGTTTTAGCTTTAGCCAGCACCATCTTCAGATTCGCCTTAACGTCGGTAGCCCTGCCCCCTGGTAAACAGTGTATGATCGCTGGGTGATTCGTTTTAAGTCTAATACTGCGGGTAATGGAGTCGCCAATGACTAGGGTTTTCAATTTGTCAGAGCTAATGGTGGGAGCCTTCGGCGTCTCAGACCCCGTAACGGGAGGAGTAGAGACAAGAGAAAACTCGGCCTCAGACTCCGACTCGCTACTTAATGGGGAAACCGGTTGAAAGTTTCTGTCGGCTGAATGAGCGACACCAGTTGAGCATTCCTACAGCATTTCCCTCCAGAAGCCATGAGAAAGTTGTCCGGCTGCGGGGACTGTGCGGGGGGATTTATACTAACGTTAGTATCTGTACTTACTGGTGGCACAGACGCTGTTTCGTCCTTTCCTACACTGAAATTACCCTTGCCTAACGATTGCGTCTGAAGCTGGGCTTGCAGCTCAGCTATCCTCGTCGTAAGGCGATCGTTCTCCTGTATATTATGAGTACAGCGACTGCAATTAAAAGACATGATGTTAATGTTACTACTTAGCTTCGGCTGTTGAAAGTACTGACGAACCATGTCCAGATAAAGCGTCCGGAGTGAAAAAGTTGAATGAGGGAAAAAACTCTTTGCATCAACTTCATGTCATTGCCAATAAAAGCCTTTGACACTTATGAAATGTTTGTAATTATACTTCAGTATTTCATCGTAACATCTGACAAAAATATCTGAAGACACTGAAGCAGCAAACTTTGTGGAAATTAATATTTGTGTCATTCTCAAAACTTTTGGTCACGACTGTAGGTCGCATTCTGTATCATACAGCTATGAAAGTTATATATTTAGAACCACCTGCTCGATTGGAATTATGCGACATCTGTGTCTTGAGTGTCCAAGAACGGTTTAGTTTTTTGTGTTCTGACTTGTAAAACAGAATGAATAAATAAGTAATGTAAACATTATCAGTAATTACCAGGAAACTCTACAACATTTGTTTTAAAATCACACCAAGATTGTTAAAACTGGCCTTAGCTTATTGAGCGATCTGATTAGGATTTACCCTCGTAGCAAGGCCTATTTATCATGTGGAGGTTTCATTCAGATCTCTTTTTTTAAAAACACACTGTCTTTGGCAGGAGAAAGACCAGACTCAGAGGAACCAGAGCCAGGGACGTCCAAACCAACAAGAAGACACCAGTGTTCCCACTGTGGAAAGTGTTTTAACCAGTTAAGGGACCTGTACCGACATGAGAGAATACACACAGGGGAGATATCTTACCACTGCTTGCAGTGTGGAAAGAGTTTTAACCAGTCATGGCATCTGAAAGAACATGAGATAATACACACAGGGGAGAAGCCTTACCACTGCTCCCAGTGTGGCAAGTGTTTTAACCGGTCAGGGAACCTGAAATCACACGAGAGAATACACACAGGGGAGAAGGCTTACCACTGCTCCCAGTGTGGAAAGAGTTTTAACCATTTAAGGACCCTGAAAGTTCATGAGGACACACACAGGGGAGAAGCCTTACCACTGCTCCCAGTGTGGCAGGTGTTTTAACCAGTTAGGGAACCTGAAACAACACGAGAATACACACAGGTGAGAAGCCTTACCAATGCTCCCAGTGTGGAAAGAGTTTTAACCATTTAAGGACCCTGAAAGTTCACGAGAGGACACACACAGGGGAGAAGCCTTACCACTGCTCCCAGTGTGGAAAGTGTTTCAGCCGGGCAGGGCATCTGAAAGAACATGAGATAATACACACAGGGGAGAAGCCTTACCACTGCTCCCAGTGTGGCAAGTGTTTTAACCGGTCAGGGAACCTGAAAAAACACGAGAATACACACAGGTGAGAAGCCTTACTACTGCTCCCAGTGTGGAAAGTTTTTCAGCCAGCCAGGGGATCTGAAAAAACATGAGAATACACACAGGGGAGGAGCCTTACCACTGCTCTCGGTGTGGAAGGTGTTATAGCCGTTTACGGACCCTGAAAAGACATGAGAGAATACACACAGGGAAGTGTGAATATACTCAAACATATATTTGTATGTTTTTATTAGAAAACATGAAGTGAATATGGAGTATGTCAGTTTGAATATAGAGTAGATCAGATTCCATGTGTTTAAATGGTCCTTTTTTAAACTCTGTGTTTGTGTTTATCTGGGTGTCTTTCCTCCAGCACTACAGATAATCAAGTGATATTTGGATGTGATGCATTTGTTCCATTGTTAACATTTGCATTGTTGGCCCACTGATGATTTAATGAAATGAAAATGTTCACAGACTCTGTAATGCAAAATGTTAATTGTATGTGTCCACGTAACTGAGTATGTAACTAACCTTGTGAAACTGTCCTATTATAATCTCCTGTTCCTGGGAGTATCATCCTGTGTTGCAAACCAGCTGCACCTGTGTCCTTGTATGAATAAAGTCCCTCCCAGGAACAGGAAACTATAAAGATATGTGCCCATCACCCAATGCTTCAGGAATTCAGACTGTCTACACTGCGCTGTGTAACTGTTATTCTCTCTGAGCTCAGAAATAAAGAATCTTGGTTTGACTTGGACTCCAGCAGATCCTTATTTTATAATATCCACTACAACTCTCCCACAGATTGCTGTTTATCATTGTCTCAATGAATAGGTCTTTGTTTGACCTTCCTGGGGTCATTTACAAGCCTCCCACTGGTTGAATAAACGTTGTTTCCACGTCATTTCAACAAAACAAATCCATGTGATGATAGATTAATGTTGAAAACTGATTGGATTTGTAAAAAGCCCTGAACGGCAGGTATTTTTTTATTTTTCACCGAACTGGCAACCTAAATCCAATGACAGGTGACATTTTGTGTTGATTTCATGTTGAATTCACTTTACTTGACGACTCAAAGAAATGTAAATAAAAACTGGATGTTGAACTGACGTCTGTGCCCAGTGAGCTGGTTTGAAAAAGCGGCAGGTGTTGGATCAATATCCACCTTAGTAGCTAAGTTTCCATGCAGATTTTCATGTGAATATTCTAAAATCTGCAAAAAAATATATACATATTTTCCCACCTGAAATGTTTACATCAAACAGACTTATTGCGGATTAAAGGCTTTGCGTTATGACGTAGTGCACAAAAAAATAAAGTTTGCTGTTAAATTCCCATGTACCGAATGAAAAATACAACTTAAATTGGTTTCCATCACATTTTCAACTCTACTGATGGTTTTAAAAACTTACGTCAAATAGAAAACGTGCTCTTGTCCCGTGCACTGTAGCCAGCAGCTCACATATACAGTGCTGGTAGGCTACCTACATGATGAGAGCGATATTATTTTATTTTATCAAATGGCAACCAAGCATCGATCATCATGTCACCAGAATAAGACCATCAAAATGTATTGGAAAGGAGCATCAAGCCACATGCAGTTTCACCACCCTGTGAAGTTCATAACTTATTTAATCCTTAGCCTAATAAACTGCATGGGTTCCCAAGTTGTAGTGGGAGGACCACACAACATATCACTTGATTCCAAGTTAAATAAGATGTGATGGTTATTATATAAATATTTGCTCATAAAGGAGTTTCCACCTCCATTTCTCACTTATACATTTTTACTGACACAAAAAGACCCCACCATGTAAAACAAACAAACAAATTGTCTATCTGCATTAATGAAATTGTACAGGCATATCCTGTTTCCGTCATCCCGGTCATTACTTTTGAAATGGTTGGGTCAATGTCCACCTTCATGATATGGATGAAGCCTGATTTGGAATGTCTGAGTAGTTCTGTATGATGTCATAATACATCCCTCTGATAATCAAGTGATATTTGGAATGTCTGAGTAGTTCTATATGATGTCATAATACACCCCTCTGATAGTGATCAATTTGCTCCATTGTTTCCATGTCAGTTGGTTTCCCACTCTGATGATTTATATCTGACAGAGGGGCTTTAAAGGAATAGTATGGTGACATCTTAGCGGGGCTTTAAATAAATAGGATTATTCATTAATTTAATACTCCTATACCAACAATAGACTGCAGCTTTGACATCAAGAAGAGATTGGGCTGATGGGTGTTGGTGCTACTCTACAGGTAAGGCTGTCCAATATGAATGTGAATGTTCAATACACACAATAGGTTGATCAGTAGCCAGTTAGTTAGCTGCTACGTTTTTAGCAACACAACTCGCTATCAACAAAGTCAAAATGCCCTCCAGGCCTGGTGGTGGCAGCAGTGTACTACATTAACTGTTTACCAGAGCTTCCTGAGGGGAAACAATTAGAATGTAAATAGCTTGATTTTGGAGCCAGCAGCATACCACCCTACTTCCCACAGCTGGCTTGCTTCTGAAACTTAACAGGGTTGGTCCTGGTTGGTTATGCAAACATTTGTTTATTATATTATGTTTATCATTAAGAATATTGTTTTATTTCTAAATGGTCACGCCTTGCTTTGGTCATGTGTTCTCTTATGGGTCAATCATTTTAATTAGAATATAGCAATTACGGTGTCTCCTCAATCACATCCAGTGCCTTTGGGAAAGTATTCAGATTGGGGACATTGCCTTGTGTCGGGTGCCATCTTTCAGATGGGACGTCAACTGAGAACAGCATGCATGGGAGGAAACTGTTTACAATTTGGCTCATGCATCCTCCCTTCTCTCCCCTGTAACTATTCCCCAGGTTGTTGCTGTAAATGACAATGTGATCTCAGTTGACTTACCTTGTTAAATAAATAATAACCATGTTTCCATCCAAAGTTTATTCATTAGGATATATACAAATATGATGATGTCATAGTGAATTCATGACATGTGAATGAACAAGCCTTTTCATACTTTATAACATGGCTATATACAATGCCTTCAGAAAGTATTCAGACCCCTTGACTTTTTCCACATTTGGGTACGTTACAGCCTTATTCTATTGTGTATTAAATCATTTTTTATACCATGATTATATACAATCCTACTCCCTGTGTTGTCACTATCATGTATCCTACCATGACTATATCCAACCCAACTCCATGTGTTGTCACTATCATGTATCCTACTTGGCTGAAGCTTTGATCCAGTGGGAGACGTATTGAGGAGCAGGGAGGTTAAAGGTCACTTCAGGATACAGCTGTTACTCTACACTATCCCTAGATAATCCAGTAATAAGAGAACATTTCTACATTATTTAGGGCTCTATAACATCTCTATCAATATATATATTTTTTTTTTACCCAATTCCATTTTCTCCGTTTAGGTTCTCCAGGTTTCTGATTTGTCCCTGTTTTTCTGGTTTTTGCTCTAAATCACACTGTTAATAGAAAACTACTGCAGCATAAATACTGGAGGGGTCAGGAGACACTGTGGCCCCATCCGATGAGACCCCCAGACAGGGCCAAACAGGAAGGATATAACCCCACCCACTTTGCCAAAGCTCTACACAATATTCTGCTGCTGATGCCAGATGCCATAGCAGTCTCTTTCTGATGTAAAGCAGAGGGTCACCGAGCATGTGGTGCAGGTGATGGGGGACTTCATCTTGCAAACAACACAGCAACGCCTCCATGCTGTGCCCCTTTGGCCCTTAGGCACATCCATGCCTGCACAAATATATTTGGGCAGATGAACACTTGTGGCAGGAGCAGAAGGGACAGGGCGTGGTGCAGTGGTGCTGTAGCCAGCAAGCTCCTTGATGAGCTGCTCTCTGAAGGCTTTCTGTGAGAGGAAGGGCTTTCCACAGCTCTTAGCCATTTCCTTGTGTAGGATGAATGCATTCACCACAGCAATGTCGACGAAATGATAGAAGAAGGTCTTGTACCATTTCATTGTCTTATGCAGAACATTGTAATAGCCTATCAGCGCATCTGATAGGTCCACACCTCCCATGCTCTTGTTGTAGTCCTTTACTGCAGTTGGAATGGGGACATTTTTGGTGGTCCATACCCCGGCACCATCCTTGACACGTCTGACCACATGATCCCCATTGAAGGACTTGTGGATTGTTGTGCACATCACCACCTCTCTGGTATCCATCCACTTTACAAAAAGCAGGCCATCTTCACGGATCCATCGCATGGTCCCCCGCTCAGCCTGCTTAGGCATGTCGTTCACCTTCGTCTTCGGAAAGCCCACACTGTTGGTCCGAATGGTGCCACAAGCCCACACTTCCCGCTTCCTAAGGTCTGCAAACAGGGTAGGGCTTGTGTAGAAGTTATCCACAAACAGTTTGTAGCCCTTCCCTAGCAGTTGAAAATCCAATAACTCCATTACAGAGTCATAGCCAAGTCCCTTACCGGTAGCAAAACTGTTCTTCCCCTCATAGACCAAAAAATTGCATGTGTAGGCACACACAGAATCAGCCAACACAAACAGCTTGTAACCCCACTTGGTTGGTTTGTTTCGCATGTATTGTTTGAGGCCAATTCTGGCCTTTGAGGCTACCATCCTCTCATCGATTGACACGTTCTGGGCTGGCTGAAAGTACGTCTTGCAGGCCTCAACAATGCTGGAGTAGAGAGGTTTGATTTTGCACAGTCTATCAAACGTTGCTGTGCCTCTCTTCTTGTCATTCGCTTCATCAACCTTTGGGTCACTGATATGAAGCGCCTGTGAAAGAACCAGAAACCTTTTGCAGGACATAACAGTCATGGGGAAAGGCAGTTGGTCGAGTGATGACGTTTTCCAGTAGTCCGTCAGGCTTTTCAGCTTCACCATCCCCATGTAGATGACCAGTGAAAGGTAGCAGAAAAAGTCTGACATGGATATGGGCTTCCATGCTACCTTTTTGCCTGCCTGCTTCTTCTTCCCATACGTATTCGTGTTAGACACGAGCGAATCTACAACGGATTGTGTGAAAAACAACTGAAAAAGCTGAAGGGGGCTGTAAGTTGTGGTCGAGTTCACCTGAGGTCCTGGCTTCCTTTTCGGCCGAAAAGTTGGTTGGGGTGGCTCCACATCATCTTCTAGGACAGTGTGCCAACGCCCTTCTGTCCCTTTGTTAGCAGGTGGCACACTTCCCCTCTTCCGCTTCTTTGTCGGTGCCTTCACACCTGTAGATGGCCCAGAGACAGCAGGGGTCCAGCTGGATGAACAAGTTGGCGCTGGGGGCTCCCAGTCGGAATCAGTGCCACTGTGAATGAAAATGTTCAGTTAGAATAGTTTCACATATGAGCCCTGTATCAACAGGTATAATAAACATATATATAGAGTACAGGGAACATAAAGTGATGTTCCATTTCACTTTGGCCATTTTGTGGGCCTGCCTCAAATAGGCCATTTAATGTGGGGGTGGGGCGTAGCAACAGACACACGCGCCTCGGCCATGCTCCCCTCTAACCTCTAACCGTAAAATATAGCCTAATTAGAGAAAGCATGCTGGCTCTGTTGAGATGTATGGGTTTGCTGTTACATTCTACTCCATTCAATTTTTATATATATATATACACACACACACATTGGGAAGAACAAGTATTTGATACACTGCCGATTTTGCAGGTTTTCCTACTTACAAAGCATGTAGAGGTCTGTCATTTTTATCATAGGTACACTTCAAATGTGAAAGACGGAATCTAAGTAAGTAATTAAGTAATTAATTTTAAGTAATTAATTAGCATTTTATTGCATGACATAAGTATTTGATCACCTACCAACCAGTAAGAATTCCGGCTCTCACAGACCTGTTAGTTTTCTTTAAGAAGCCCTCCTGTTCTCCACTCATTACCTGTATTAACTGCACCTGTTTGAACTCGTTACCTGTATAAAAGACACCTGTCCACACACTCAATCAAACAGACTCCAACCTCTCCACAATGGTCAAGACCAGAGAGCTGTGTAAGGACATCAGGGATAAAATTGTAGACCTGCACAAGGCTGGGATGGGCTACAGGACAATAGGCAAGCAGCTTGGTGAGAATGCAACAACTGTTGGCGCAATTATTAGAAAATGGAAGTTCAAGATGACGGTCAATCACCCTCGGTCTGGGGCTCCATGCAAGATCTCACCTCGTGGGGCATCAATGATCATGGGGAAGGTGAGGGATCAGCCCAGAAATATACGGCAAGACCTGGTCAATGACCTGAAGAGAGCTGAGACCACAGTCTCAAAGAAAACCATTAGCAACACACTACGCAGTCATGGATTAAAATCCTGCAGTGCAGGCAAGGTCCCCCTGCTCAAGCCAGCGCATGTCCAGGCCCGTCTGAAGTTTGCCAATGACCATCTGGATGATCCAGAGGAGGAATGGGAGAAGGTCATGTGGTCTGATGAGACAAAAATAGAGCTTTTTGGTCTAAACTCCACTCGCCGTGTTTGGAGGAAGAAGAAGGATGAGTACAACCCCAAGAACACCATCCCAACCGTGAAGCATGGAGGTAGAAACATCATTCTTTGGGGATGCTTTTCTGCAAAGGGGACAGGACGACTGCACCGTATTGAGGGGAGGATGGATGGGGCCATGTATCGCGAGATCTTGGCCAACAACCTCCTTCCCTCAGTAAGAGCATTGAAGATGGGTCGTGGCTGGGTCTTCCAGCATGACAACGACCCGAAACACACAGCCAGGGCAACTAAGGAGTGGCTCCGTAAGAAGCATCTCAAGGTCCTGGAGTGGCCTAGCCAGTCTCCAGACCTGAACCCAATAGAAAATCTTTGGAGGGAGCTGAAAGTCCGTATTGCCCAGCGACAGCCCCGAAACCTGAAGGATCCGGAGAAGGTCTGTATGGAGGAGTGGGCCAAAATCCCTGCTGCAGTGTGTGCAAACCTGGTCAAGAACTACAGGAAACGTATGATCTCTGTAATTGCCAACAAAGGGTTCTGTACCAAATATTATGTTCTGCTTTTCTGATGTATCAAATACTTATGTCATGCAATAAAATGCAAATGAATTACTTAAAAATCATACAATGTGATTTTCTGGATTTTTGTTTTAGATTCCGTCTTTCACAGTTGAAGTGTACCTATGATAAAAATTACAGACCTTTACATGCTTTGTAAGTAGGAAAACCTGCAAAATCGGCAGTGTATCAAATACTTGTTCTCCCCACTGTATGTAAACATATTTACCAGGTATTGCTTGTTACAGAAGACTACTGTTGTACATTGAATAGCCATTCATCACTGTTACACCTCCTTGATGTGATGGTTTTCTATGTCTGTACATAGTGTGAATAGTGGTTTCCAAAAAGTTATTTCTCCCTAAACACGAATGTTAAATGACCTTTATGATCTTTTGTACCACTATTACTTTGGGGTTCTAATCCCCCTCTGTCAACATCCACACTGTGAACACATCTTTAACATTCATGAACCTTCACTATCTTCATTCCTAAACTAGCAACAATAACTATTGTCTATTGTTATTCTCAATGACCTTCCTGGCCATATGAAAGCCTAGCTAAATACAATGTTTTCATGTCTTTGATTATGCAAACATTTGTTTATTAGATTATATTTCTCATTAAGAATAATATTGTTTTAATTCTATATGGGTCACGCCTGGCTTTGGTCAGGTATTCTCTTATGGGTCAATGATTTTAATTAGAATATAGCAATGATGCTCTCTCCTCAACCACTTCCAGTGCCTTTGGAAAGTATTCAGACCCCTTGACATTTTCCACATTTTGTTACGTTACACCTTATTCTAAAATGTATTAAATTAAACAATGTCCTCAGCAATCTACACACAATACCCCATAATGATAAAGCAATAAAATTATTTTAAACATCTTTGCAAATGTATTAAAAACAAAAAAATGTAAACCTTATTTACGTAAGTATTCAGACGCGTTGATATTAGACGTGAAATTGAGCTCAGGTGCATCCTGTTTCCATTGATCAGACTTGAGATGTTTCTACAACTTGATTGGAGTCCACTTGTGGTAAATGCAATAATTATTGGGTATTGTGTGTAGATTGATGAAGAACAAATATAATTTAATACATTTTAGAATAAACTGTAATGTAACAAAATGTGGAAAAAGTCAAGGGGTCTGAATACTTTCCGAATGCACTGTAAAACTTCACATTGAATATTCACCTCACTTTTGAAAAGCTCCATGAGGAAGAAAGGATTCCCAGATTATCTTTCAGATGTTCTGTCTTCAGGATGTTCTGGGTTGATGGCTGTTGGAGGGAGGAGGGGCAGTTGAGTGAGCTGGGGCCTTTTATTGCCCTTCCTCTGTGAGCCTGTCAGCTGTGACATGATGAGAGTGAGAGAGGGCCTTTTATTGCCCTTCCTCTGGGAGCCTGTCAGCTGTGACATGATGAGAGTGAGAGAGGGCCTACCCTTCCTCTGGGAGCATGTCAGCTGTGACATGATGAGAGTGAGAGAGGGCCTACCCTTCCTCTGGGAGCCTGTCAGCTGTGACATGATGAGAGTGAGAGAGGGCCTACCCTTCCTCTGGGAGCCTGTCAGCTGTGACATGATGAGAGTGAGAGAGGGCCTACCCTTCCTCTGGGAGCCTGTCAGCTGTGACATGATGAGAGTGAGAGAGGGCCTACCCTTCCTCTGGGAGCCTGTCAGCTGTGACATGATGAGAGTGAGAGAGGGCCTACCCTTCCTCTGGGAGCCTGTCAGCTGTGACATGATGAGAGTGAGAGAGGACCTACCCTTCCTCTGGGAGCATGTCAGCTGTGACATGATGAGAGTGAGAGAGGCCCTACCCTTCCTCTGGGAGCCTGTCAGCTGTGACATGCTGAGAGTGAGAGAGGGCCTACCCTTCCTCTGGGAGCCTGTCAGCTGTGACATGATGAGAGTGAGAGAGGGCCTACCCTTCCTCTGGGAGCCTGTCAGCTGTGACATGCTGAGAGTGAGAGGGCCTACCCTTCCTCTGGGAGCCTGTCAGCTGTGACATGATGAGAGTGAGAGAGGGCCTACCCTTCCTCTGGGAGCCTGTCAGCTGTGACATGATGAGAGTGAGAGAGGGCCTACCCTTCCTCTGGGAGCCTGTCAGCTGTTACATGATGAGAGTGAGAGAGGGCCTACCCTTCCTCTGGGAGCCTGTCAGCTGTGACATGATGAGAGAGAGAGAGGCCCTACCCTTCCTCTGGGAGCCTGTCAGCTGTGACATGATGAGAGTGAGAGAGGGCCTACCCTTCCTCTGGGAGCCTGTCAGCTGTGACATGATGAGAGTGAGAGAGGGCCTACCCTTCCTCTGGGAGCATGTCAGCTGTGACATGATGAGAGTGAGAGAGGGCCTTTTATTGCCCTTCCTCTGGGAGCCTGTCAGCTGTGACATGATGAGAGTGAGAGAGGCCCTACCCTTCCTCTGGGAGCCTGTCAGCTGTGACATGATGAGAGTGAGAGAGGGCCTACCCTTCCTCTGGGAGCCTGTCAGCTGTGACATGCTGAGAGTGAGAGAGGGCCTACCCTTCCTCTGGGAGCCTGTCAGCTGTGACATGATGAGAGTGAGAGAGGGCCTACCCTTCCTCTGGGAGCCTGTCAGCTGTGACATGATGAGAGTGAGAGAGGGCCTACCTTTAAGATATTTTGTGCTGTAAACGTACTTCTTTTTGAAGAGTTTTTTTGACCATTCGGGGACCTAATCTCAAACACTCATGAAAACATGAGAAAAATGTAGTCTACACTGAAGAATGTGAATTTGGTCATAAAAACGTTTTTGACAGGGTTGTAATATATTATTATTATTTTTATTTTTTTAATTTAAAAAATATATATATATTTTTATTTTATTTTTTAAAATTTTCTCCCCTTTTCTCCCCAATTTTCGTGGTATCCAATCGCTAGTAATTACTATCTTGTCTCATCGCTACAACTCCTGTACGGGCTCGGGAGAGACGAAGGTCGAAAGCCATGCGTCCTCCGAGGCACAACCCAACCAAGCCGCACTGCTTCTTTAACACAGCGCGCCTCCAACCCGGAAGCCAGCCGCACCAATGTGTCGGAGGAAACACCGTGCACCTGGCCCCCTTGGTTAGCGCGCACTGCGCCCAGCCCGCCACAGGAGTCGCTGGAGCGCGATGAGACAAGGAAATCCCTACCGGCCAAACCCTCCCTAACCCGGACGACGCTAGCACCAACTGAGCATCTCAGTGTACAGCTCAATAAACACAATAGGCATTTTGTTACATTTCAGTCTTCTGTGATGTATTTAAAGTGTCATATTGGGATGCAAACTCAAATATGAATACATTTAAACTGTATCTGACATGGTACTGGTGTCTTCTTCTTTAAAACCCATAACCATGTGTGTGATGTGTAAACAACAAAGCCCCCCCCCCCCCCCCCCCCCCCCCCCCCCATAAAAAGATCCTGCTACAGAAAGCTGCACAATATGTTGAGTAAAGTATTTTGATTACCATGACGATATCAAACCCTACTCAATGTGTTACCACTATCATGTATCCTACCATGACTATATCAAACCCTACTCAATGTGTTTCCACTATCATGTATCCTACCATGACTATATCCAACCCAACTCCATGTGTTGCCACTATCATGTATCCTACCATGACTATATCCAACCCTACTCCACGTGTTTCCACTATCATGTATCCTACCATGACTATATCCAACCCAACTCCATGTGTTGCCACTATCATGTATCCTACCATGACTATATCCAACCCTACTCCATGTGTTGCCACTATCATGTATCCTACCATGACTATATCCAACCCAGCTCTATGTGTTGCCACTATCATGTATCCTTCTTAGCTGAAGCTTTGATACAGTGGAAGAAGTATTGAGGAGCAGGGAGGTTAAAGTTCACTTCAGGATACAGCTGTTACTCTACACTATCCCTACATAATCCAGTAATGAGAGAAAATATCTAGAATATTTAGGGCCCTATAAAATTCATTTTATTCGATTTTTTACCTAATTACATTTAAAAAATATATATATATTCTCCATTTAGTTTTTCCAGGTTTCTGATGTCCCTGTTGTTTTGTTTTTCTCTCTAAGTCACACTGTTAATAGAAAAACACCCACCTTACTGCTGGGTATGAAGAGGTTGTCTGTGCAGCTGGTGGACTGCATGTTATGCTGATGAATGAGGACCCAAAAGCGACGTAATAGTAACAGAGTCTTTATTCCAGTAATAAACAAATAATGATTCTCCTGGATATTATCAATGGTCAAATCCTCTCGTCAATAGAGAGGAACGACTGGAGACGCGACCACAGACTGCAGGTCGCTTCAGGAAGGCACTGGCCGTAGCTGACATAGACACCTGCTCACACGCAGCATCTGAAGAAGGCAAAGAACACGACAGGGCGGAACAAGGACACAGGAACAGCAAACATCAAACAAGAATCCGACCAGGCAGAAGCGGAAAACAGAGGGAGAAATAGGGACTCTAATCAGAGGGCAAAATAGGGGACAGGTGTGAAAGAGTAAATGAGGTCGTTAGGAGAATGAGAAACAGCTGGGAGCAGGAACGGAACGATAGAGAGAGAAAGAGGGAAAGAACCTAATAAGACCAGCAGAGGGAAGCACAGGGACAAGACATGAAGATCAAAGACAAAACATGACAGTACCCCCCCACTCACCGAGCGCCTCCTGGCGCACTCGAGGAGGAACCCTGGCGGCAACGAAGGAAATCATCAATCAACGAACGGTCCAGCACGTCCCGAGATGGAACCCAACTCCTCTCCTCAGGACCGTAACCCTCCCAATCCACTAAGTACTGGTGACCACGTCCCCGAGAACGCATGTCCATGATCTTTCGTACCTTGTAAATAGGAGCGCCCTCGACAAGGACGGGGGGGGGGGAGGGAAGACGAACGGGGGCGCGAAGAAAAGGCTTGACACAAGAGACATGGAAGACAGGGTGGACGCGACGAAGATGTCGCGGAAGAAGCAGTCGCACAGCGACAGGATTGACGACCTGAGAGACACGGAACGGACCAATGAACCGCGGAGTCAACTTGCGAGAAGCTGTCGTAAGGGGAAGGTTACGAGTGGAAAGCCACACTCTCTGACCGCGACAATACCTAGGACTCCTAATCCTACGTCTATTGGCGGCTCTCACAGTCTGCGCCCTGTAACGGCAAAGTGCAGACCTGACCCTCCTCCAGGTGCGCTCACAACGTTGGACAAAAGCCTGAGCGGAGGGAACGCTGGACTCGGCGAGCTGGGACGAGAACAGAGGAGGCTGGTACCCAAGACTACTCTGAAACGGAGATAGCCCGGTAGCAGACGAAGGAAGCGAGTTGTGAGCGTACTCAGCCCAGGGGAGCTGTTCTGCCCAAGACGCAGGGTTTCGAAACGAAAGGCTGCGTAATATGCGACCAATCGACTGATTGGCCCTTTCTGCTTGACCGTTAGACTGGGGATGAAACCCGGAAGAGAGACTGACAGAAGCACCAATCAAACGACAGAACTCCCTCCAAAACTGTGACGTGAATTGCGGACCTCTGTCTGAAACGGCGTCTAACGGGAGGCCATGAATTCTGAACACATTCTCAATGATGATTTGTGCCGTCTCCTTAGCGGAAGGAAGCTTAGCGAGGGGAATGAAATGTGCCGCCTTAGAGAACCTATCGATAACCGTAAGAATCACAGTCTTCCCCGCAGACGAAGGCAGACCGGTAATAAAGTCTAAGGCGATGTGAGACCATGGTCGAGAAGGAATGGGAAGCGGTCTGAGACGACCGGCAGGAGGAGAGTTACCTGACTTAGTCTGCGCGCAGTCCGAACAAGCAGCCACGAAACGGCGCGTGTCCCGCTCCTGAGTAGGCCACCAAAACCGCTGGCGAATAGAAGCAAGCGTACCCCGAACGCCGGGATGGCCAGCTAACTTGGCAGAGTGAGCCCACTGAAGAACAGCCAGACGAGTAGAGACAGGAACGAACAGAAGGTTACTAGGACAAGCGCGCGGCGACGCAGTGTGAGTGAGTGCTTGCTTTACCTGTCTCTCAATTCCCCAGACAGTCAACCCGACAACACGCCCTTCAGGGAGAATCCCCTCGGGGTCGGTAGAAGCCACAGAAGAACTAAAGAGACGGGATAAGGCATCAGGCTTGGTGTTCTTATTTCCCGGACGATAGGAAATCACGAACTCGAAACGAGCGAAAAACAACGCCCAACGAGCCTGACGTGCATTAAGTCGTTTGGCAGAACGGATGTACTCAAGGTTCTTATGGTCAGTCCAAACGACAAAAGGAACGGTCGCCCCCTCCAACCACTGTCGCCATTCGCCTATGGCTAAGCGGATGGCGAGCAGTTCGCGGTTACCCACATCATAGTTGCGTTCCGATGGCGACAGGCGATGAGAAAAGTAAGCGCAAGGATGGACCTTATCGTCAGACTGGAAGCGCTGAGACAGAATGGCTCCCACGCCCACCTCTGAAGCGTCAACCTCGACAATGAATTGTTTAGTGACGTCAGGAGTAACAAGGATAGGGGCGGATGTAAAACGCTTCTTGAGGAGATCAAAAGCTCCCTGGGCGGAACCGGACCACTTAAAGCAAGTCTTGACAGAAGTCAGAGCTGTGAGAGGGGCAGCCACTTGACCGAAATTACGAATGAAACGCCGATAGAAATTAGCGAAACCAAGAAAGCGCTGCAACTCGACACGTGACTTAGGAACGGGCCAATCGCTGACTGCCTGGACCTTAGCGGGATCCATCTGAATGCCTTCAGCGGAAATAACAGAACCGAGAAATGTGACAGAGGAGACATGAAAGGCGCACTTCTCAGCCTTCACGTAGAGACAATTCTCTAAAAGGCGCTGGAGTACACGTCGAACGTGCTGAACATGAATCTCGAGTGACGGTGAAAAAATCAGGATATCGTCAAGGTAAACGAAAACAAAAATGTTCAGCATGTCTCTCAGTACATCATTAACTAATGCCTGAAAGACAGCTGGAGCATTAGCGAGACCGAACGGCAGAACCCGGTATTCAAAATGCCCTAACGGAGTGTTAAACGCCGTTTTCCACTCGTCCCCCTCTCTGATGCGTACGAGATGGTAAGCGTTACGAAGGTCCAACTTAGTAAAGAACCTGGCTCCCTGCAAAATCTCGAAGGCTGACGACATAAGGGGAAGCGGATAACGATTCTTAACCGTTATGTCATTCAGCCCTCGATAATCCACGCAGGGGCGCAGAGTACCGTCCTTCTTCTTAACAAAGAAAAATCCCGCTCCGGCGGGAGAGGAAGAAGGCACCACGGTACCGGCGTTGAGAGAAACAGACAGATAATCCTCGAGAGCCTTACGTTCGGGAGCCGACAGAGAGTATAGTCTACCCCGAGGGGGAGTGGTCCCCGGAAGGAGATCAATACAACAATCATACGACCGGTGAGGAGGAAGGGAGCTGGCTCTGGACCGACTGAAGACCGTGCGCAGATCATGATATTCCTCCGGCACTCCTGTCAAATCACCAGGTTCCTCCTGAGTAGAGGGGACAGAAGACACAGGAGGGATAGCAGACATTAAACACTTCACATGACAAGAAACGTTCCAGGATAGGATAGAATTACTAGACCAATCAATAGAAGGATTATGACATACTAGCCAGGGATGACCCAAAACAACAGGTGTAAAAGGTGAACGAAAAATCAAAAAGGAAATGGTCTCACTGTGGTTACCAGATACTGTGAGGGTTAAAGGTAGTGTCTCACATCTGATACTGGGGAGAAGACTACCATCTAAGGCGAACATGGGCGTGGGCTTCCCTAACTGTCTGAGAGGAATGTCATGTTTCCGAGCCCATGCTTCGTCCATAAAACAACCCTCAGCCCCAGAGTCTATCAAGGCACTGCAGGAAGCAGCTGAACCGGTCCAGCGTAGATGGACCGACAAGGTAGTACAGGATCTTGATGGAGAGACAGGAGTAGTAGCGCTCACCAGTAGCCCTCCGCTTACTGATGAGCTCTGGCTTTTACTGGACATGACATGACAAAATGTCCCGCAGAACCGCAATAGAGGCAAAGGCGGTTGGTGATTCTCCGTTCCCTCTCCTTAGTCGAGATGCGAATACCTCCCAGCTGCATGGGCTCAGTCTCTGAGCCGGTGGGAGGAGATGGTTGAGATGCGGAGAGGGGAAACACCGTTAACGCGAGCTCTCTTCCACGAGCTCGGTGACGAAGATCTACCCGTCGTTCTATGCGGATGGCGAGTGCAATCAAAGAGTCCACGCTGGAAGGAACCTCCCGGGAGAGAATCTCATCCTTAACCTCAGCGTGAAGTCCCTCCAGAAAACGAGCGAGCAACGCCGGCTCGTTCCAGTCACTGGAGGCAGCAAGAGTGCGAAACTCTATAGAGTAATCCGTTATGGATCGATCACCTTGACATAGGGAAGCCAGGGCCCTGGAAGCCTCCTTCCCAAAAACTGAACGATCAAAAACCCGTATCATCTCCTCTTTAAAGTTCTGATAATCGTTAGAACACTCAGCCCTTGCCTCCCAGATAGCTGTGCCCCACTCCCGAGCCCGACCAGTAAGGAGTGATATGACGTAAGCGATCCGAGCTCTCTCTCTTGAGTACGTGTTGGGCTGGAGAGAGAACACAATATCACACTGGGTGAGAAAGGAGCGACACTCAGTGGGCTGCCCAGAGTAACATGGTGGGTTATTAACCCTAGGTTCCGGAGACTCGGAAGACCAGGAAGTAGCTGGTGGCACGAGATGAAGACTCTGAAACTGTCCAGAGAGATCGGAGACCTGAGCGGCCAGGGTCTCAACGGCATGACGAGCAGCAAACAATTCCTGCTCGTGTCTGCCGAGCATTGCTCCCTGGAACTCGACGGCAGTGTTGAGAGAATCCATAGTCGCTGGGTCCATCTGGGTCGGATTCTTCTGTTATGCTGATGAATGAGGACCCAAAAGCGACGTAATAGTAACAGAGTCTTTATTCCAGTAATAAACAAATAATGATTCTCCTGGATATTATCAATGGTCAAATCCTCTCGTCAATAGAGAGGAACGACTGGAGACGCGACCACAGACTGCAGGTCGCTTCAGGAAGGCACTGGCCGTAGCTGACATAGACACCTGCTCACACGCAGCATCTGAAGAAGGCAAAGAACACGACAGGGCGGAACAAGGACACAGGAACAGCAAACATCAAACAAGAATCCGACCAGGCAGAAGCGGAAAACAGAGGGAGAAATAGGGACTCTAATCAGAGGGCAAAATAGGGGACAGGTGTGAAAGAGTAAATGAGGTCGTTAGGAGAATGAGAAACAGCTGGGAGCAGGAACGGAACGATAGAGAGAGAAAGAGGGAAAGAACCTAATAAGACCAGCAGAGGGAAGCACAGGGACAAGACATGAAGATCAAAGACAAAACATGACACTGCAGGAAAACAACGGGGCTGAGTGGAACTGTGAGAGGAGGAGAAGAGAAGAAAGGATCAGATTTAACTCATCAAAGTAAGTGCTGTAGTTTAGTTTGAACAAATACAATAGATCTGCCCACTGGTATCTGTTACCAGGACAACCAGCAGAGCTCTGTTAGTTGACAGGAAGATGGACTGGTGGATATGTATGTTATGAATTTCATAACACTGAAAAAGGATTCTGCCAATGAAAAGAGAGAAACCAATAGACCATATAAAACCTTGATGAAAGTTAGCTTTGGAGAGAAAGTTTCAAGATGATCTGATGTAAGGTGCATGTTTTACAAAACCTTTTCCTAAAAACATAGATGTTACATTGTCTGTCCCAGTCAATCCCCCCCTTCTTTACAAGACTGTAGAACACACAAACTAAACTCCAGACAGTTCAATGTGGTCTGTATTGCTTCATTAATATCTGATCTACACAACTTGTTAAACAGGCCAATATATATTTTAAAACAAGCTCCTTTTTTTGTCTTGACCTCCGTCTCTGTAGTGGACAAAGTTCATTTAATTTCCTACTTTAACAGGTCAAATAAAGCCTGAACTCCAACATATTGACCTTACAGAAGATGGTTTCATTTTGAAATGACTAACTTTATTAATAAAATGTGTAACTGATGATAACAGTTGAAATTCCTCCACTGTCCCTGTCCCCATACCAGGCTCAAACCAGTGATCCTCTGCTTCTCAACACACGTGACCGCTCTCCTTGAGAATAAACTATATTCAGAGTTCTAGAGCCACACACTCACTATAGCACAATAATTACTATAGCACAGTGTATTTAACAGATGGTGAGATCAGAAACAAATCAGCCCCTTTGTTGCTCTGTTTCAGAGCTACTCTGCTTTCTGACGAAGGAAAGCCTTTTCAACTATAAATGTGTATTTGGCTGCCATTTAGGCTGCAACAACTATACAGTGGAACACCCCCTGATCTGTTGTTTTATGAAGGGTCACCTACGCCCAGTACCCAAACAGCTTGTCCCATCCTGGGATTTTTATGTTTTGCTTGAGACCATTTCCGCTGTTGGAGCCGCTGGAAAGAATAGAAATTAGATTTATATTGTTTAAAACTGCTTTACTTCAGCCATTATATCCGTATAATGAGTTACACCCCCATACCTTCATGAGGTTCTATAGTAGCAAGGATCTGACACCTCCGGAGGGCTTGATGGCTCAATCCACCAGAGGTATGGCTACAACATAGGCATTGTTCAAAGGCATCTCTGTTCAAGAGATCTGTAATGCAGCATGTTGTGGTGATGTACTTTCATGAGGTTCTACTGACTGGACATCACTACACATACGGTGAGTAGAGTGGGGACCTCTGAGGGATGATCCTGTCTAGACTTGGCATCGGAGAGGGTATGAGCTCTGTGGTAGTTGACTATATCCCCAAAGTGAGAGACTAACGAGTCACTGAAATAGAACTGAAGGTTCCCTTACGGAACCCTGATTCTATGATATTCACCAGGTTACCTAACAGAACCCTGATTCTATGATATTCACCAGGTTACCTAACAGAACCCTGATTCTATGATATTCACCAGGTTAACTTTCACACATGGAAGACGGGAGCGACTATGTCCCTGATATAGGAAGTGGTCTGCTATTGGCCGTTGCTATCGGAGAGTACAGTGCCTCCTGAAAGTATTCAGACCCCTTGACTTTTTCCACATTTTGTTACATTACAGCCTTTTTCTAAAAACACAATACCAAACATTTTTGTTTGATAATTTTGCTAATTTACCAAAATATACAAAACTGAAATATTACATTTACTTAAGTATTCAGACCCTATACTCAGAACTCTGTTCAAGCAGCAGGTTCTGCTCTGGAGCAGGTTTTCATCAAAGATCTCTCTTAGCATCTAATGATGAAACATTATGGAGTCTTAAAGGAGGACTGGGATGGGAAAGGAAAGGGGATATCTAGTCAGTCACAACTGAATCCATTCACCCTAAATGTGTCTTCCGTATTGAACCCAACCCCTCTGAATCAGAGTGGTGCGGGGGCTGCCTTAATCGACGTCCACGTTATCGGCGCCCGGGGAGCAGTTGTTGCGGGTTAACTGCCTTGCTCAACGGTAGAACGGCAGTTTTTTTCTATCTTGCGGGCGTTAGGATTCGAACCAGCGACTTCTCGGTTAATGGCCCAACATTCTTAATCTCTAGTCTACAAATGTCACAAATGTTCCAACTTTAATTAATTATTTCTTAATGATGCTTTAAAACCGGGACGCTACCGTCCCACCTGGCCAACATCCAGTGAAATTACAGAGCGCCAAATTCAAAAACAGAAATTATAAATTATAAAAATTCATGAAACATACAAGTGTTATACATCGGTTTAAAGATTAAGTTCTTGTTCATCCAACCACGGTGCCAGATTTAAAAAAAGACTTTACGGCGAAAGCAAACCATGCGATTATCTGAGAACAGCGTCCAGCAGACAAATCATTACAAACAGTTAGCAGCCAAGAAGAAGAGTAACAAAAGCCAGAAATAGCGTTAAAATGTATCACTTACCTTTTGATCTTCATATGGTTGCACTCCGAAGACTCCATGTTACACAATAAATGTTTGTTTTGTTCGATAAAGTCACTCTTTATGTCCAAAAACCTCAGTTTTCTTGGTGCGTTTTGTTCAGTAATACATTGGAACAAAGCGCGGTCACAGCAGTCAAAAAATCTGAAAAGTACCATAAAATTTCGTAGAAACATGTCAAACAGTGTTTATAATCCAGCCTCATTGTTGTTTTTGTCATAAATAATCGATCATATTTCAACCGGACAAAAGCTTCGTCAATAGAAAAGGAGAAACAAGAAATGCGCCCTCCCGGTCATACGCTGGGCTCATGGCTGGAAGTTTCCACTGTACACTCATTGAACGTGCTGTTTCTCCCTCATTTTTCAGAGTAAAAGCCTGAAGCAATGCCTAAAGACTGGCCACATGTTGAGGAAGCAATAGAGATAGTGACCTGCGTCATAAGTCTTTGTATGGTGGATAGGCTTTCAATGGAAAAACAGGCATTTCAAAATAAAAGCATTTCCTGGATGGATTTTCCTCAGGTTCTCACCTGCCATTTCAGTTCTGTTATACTCACAGACATTATTTTAACAGTTTTAGAAACTTTGGAGTGGTTTCTATCCAAATCTACTAATTTGCATATCCTAGCTTCTGGGCCTGAGTAGCAGGCAGATTACTTTGGACACGCTTTTCATCCAAAATTCCGAATGCTGCCCCCTACCCTAGTGAGGTTAAAGGAGAAGTTTACCCAAAATCCAGAAACTCTGAAGTGATTCCATACATTGGAACTAGTCCAGTGGAGTTTTCTCTCTCTCTCCCTGTAGTGCTGTACTGAAACAGCTGCGTGACTCGTGACGTTGCTGGATGCGGGCCTCGCTCTGCTGCTTTGCCAGTTTGTTATTGTATTACAGCTATGGCCTTTTGCTTTCACCTGGAATTGTTTATTTATGTCTGAAACACTTTGTATTGATATAAATGTATATAAATATGATGATGTCATAGTGAATTCATGACTGAACAAGCCTTTTCATACTTTATAACATGGCTATATACAGTGCCTTCGGAAAGTATTCATGTGACTGAACAAGCCTTTTCATACTTTATAACATGGCTATATACAGTGCCTTCGGAAAGTATTCAGACCCCTTAACTTTTCCATATTTTGTTACGTTACAGCCTGATTCAATCTACAAACAAATACCCCTTAAACCTGTCTAGGACATGCGTTCCGCTGGCGGAACCCCTCGACAACATTCCGCGGGAAATTCAAAAATATATTTTAGAAATATGTAACTTTCACACATTAAAAAGTCCAATACAGAAAATGAAAGATAAACATCTTGTTAATCTACCCCTCGTGTCCAATTTAAAAAATGCTTTACAGCGAAAGCACAACATATGATTATGTTAGATCACCACCAAGTCAAAAAAACACAGACATTTTTCCAGCCAAAGATAGGAGTCACAAAAAGCAGAAATAGAGATAAAATCAATCACTAACCTTTGATGATCTTCATCAGATGACACTCATAGGACATCATGTTACGCAATACATGTATGTTTTGTTCGATAATGTGCATATTTATATCCAAAAATCTCAGTTTACATTGGCACCATGTTCAGAAATGCCTCCAAAATATCCGGAGAAATTGCAGAGAGCCACATCATATAACAGAAATACTATGAAATTCACATTTACACAAGCATCGTTGAACATTTCCAAACTGATTGCAGATTTTTCTGACAAGGTTGCCAGTCTGGCATCCTCAACCATAGTGCCGTTTAGGCACACGCCCCCTATCAGAGGAGGTCGGTATGTGTCTGCTGGTGAATCACCCAAGCCACACAGGAAAACCTCATGTTCGGTTAAGTTCCGAGTTGAACTCACCTTGTCATTTGTCACCAATGGCGAACTCATGACCAAGTTCACCGGGTTTGTGGCAGATGCTGACGTCGAACCCACGCCGTTGCGCAATGTATGACAGGTAGCCTTGGAAGAATGCGGGGAAGTCAACGGAGTTGGCATACATATTTGTCACCAGATTTGGTTGGTTTTCCAATCCATTAGTGGTACCAAACGGTCAATTAAATCTATCCCAGTAAGCATCCGTTCGATGTCGATGGTAATCGCTTTCGAAGTTGAGTTTAAGTCGGAGACACTTGGTTAGTGGCGAGGTAGCTTCGGTGAAACCCCTAAGCTTCGTGTCGCAACGTTCCGTTTTCAACCAACGGTTTGTTGGGTCCACTGCCCCTTTTAGTTCATCCAGCAAGGTTTCGGATATGAGTGAAATTGTCAAACCTGAATCTATCAGAGCGTGACAGGTCAAACAGTCCTCCAGGACTGTTCTAAGGTATGGCCTGTTCGAGTTGGGTTTTCCAATCATATCCCCAACATAATGGAGTGGGTTGGGAGTACCGAGCGGTTTGTAATCTGTGTCGATTTCCAAGACGGATAACTCACCTATGTGACCCAGTGGGTCCTCTATCGGAATGGGAGAGGAATCATCTGTTGCAAAGCTGCTTATCTAGAACGAGTGGTCCCTGGACAGGGATTGGAGTGGGGGCGGGGGTATTGGAAATGTTGACGTCCTCTCGAATTGCGTTAGTTTTGGCTGACTTGGTTCCCAACAATTTTACGCCTAGTTATGTTGTCCTCTTTCTCAAATTTCTTACGGTGCATTACATCTCTTATCAGAGTTTCTATATCATTTCGCTTAGGGTTTAGATCATTGTTGAACACTTTGTTGCGCTTGTTACTCTTGTGTCCTGACCCTTTGTGAGGGTTAGGCGCAGGGACATATCGGCCAAGTTGATCTCTACGGGACCTGTTAGATTGGGGACGTTCATCATAGCTATTGTTACTGCAGTGGTTGTCAGTGTGGTGGTTACTTGGTTGCCATCCCCTTTGATCGTCATCTTTTACCGCACCTGTCCCTAATGCTGCACCTTCTAATTGGAGTGATGGTTCCCGCCTAAGCTCGAAAGTCGAGGTGTCCGGGCTCTTAGCCCGGCTTGCTTTTGATGCTTCAAAAGCGGTGCTTACAAGCTCTCAGAGCGTCGTAATTGGCAACCCAATGTGGGCAGTAGGGCCCAAGTAGTTGATGAAGTAGATGTTTGACAGAAACAGTTGTTTGAATGGTAAAAGGTCTTCCATTCCCGTTTCAGTGAGCATGCCAAAGTAAGCTGAACGAAGCAGGTGATAGTAGGTCTGTGGGTGTTCATTTTGAGCTTGTCTGATACTGTTAGCCAACGAGCTGTCGTGTTTGCGAGTCGCAGAACCACTGAATTCTATTTTCAAAACCGTGGCAAGTTTAGCGTAGTCGTGCAGGATTTCGCCACAATTTCTCTGTATATAATGGCCCATAACTTGAACACTAGCAGAGATCCTGGAATTGATATACCCTTACAGTATATTATATTCAACAATATATACAAAAATCAACATTTATATTTTCAATATTCATGTAAGAAATGTTTGAATGAAATCCGAATACTACTCATATTACAGAGCAAGTGGTAAAGATTCATATTACACCCATTGTTGATTTGTAGCCTGTAGCATCTAATGATAAAACATTATGGAGTCTTGAAGGAGGACTGTAGCATCTAATGATTATACATTATGGAGTCTTAAAGGAGGACTGTAGCATCTAATGATGAAACATTATGGAGTCTTGAAGGAGGACTGTAGCATCTAATGATGAAACATTATGGTGTCTTGAAGGAGGACTGTAGCATCTAATTATGAAACATTATGGAGTCTTGAAGGAGGTCTGTAGCATCTAATGATGAAACATTATGGAGTCTTGAAGGAGGACTGTAGCATCTAATGATGAAACATTATGGAGTCTTGAAGGAGGACTGTAGCGTCTAATGATGAAACATTATGGAGTCTTGAAGGAGGACTGTAGCATCTAATGATGAAACATTATGGATTCTTAAAACTTCTTATGGCTAGTGGAACCCCTCGACAACATTCCGCTGAAAAGGCAGAGCGCTAAATTCAAAAATATTTTTTAGAAATATGTAACTTTGATGCATTCACAAGTGCAATACACCAATTTAAAGCTTAACTTCTTGTTAATCTACCCATCGTGTCCGATTTCAAAAAAAGCTTTACAGTGAAAGCACACCATATAATTATGTTAGGTCAGAGCCTAGTCACAAAAACACACACAGCCATTTTCCAGCCAAAGAGAGGAGTCACAAAAAGCAGAAATATAGATTAAATTAAATTTATCACTAACCTTTGATGATCTTCATCAGATGGCACTTATAGGACTTCATGTTACACAATACATGTATGTTTTGTTCGATAAAGTTCATATTTATATCCAAAAATCTCAGTTTACATTGGCGCTTTATGGTCAGTAATGTTGTGCATCGAAAACATCCGGCAAATTTTCAGAGGCACATCAATTTACAGAAATACTCATAATAAACTTATAAAAGTTGATACAAGTATTATGCACAGAATTATAGATATACTTCTCCTTAATGCAACCGCTGTGTCAGATTTCAAAAAAGCTTTACGGAAAAAGCAAACCATGCAATAATCCGAGTACGGCGCTCAGACACAAGCCATGCAGATACCCGCCATGTTGTTGAGTCAGAAATAGCGTTTTAAATATTTGCTTTGATGATCTTCATCAGAATGCACTCCCAGGAATCCCAGTTCAACAATAAATGTTTGTTTTGTTCGATAAAGTCCAACATTTATGTCCAAATACCTCCTTTTGTTAGAGCGTTTGGTAAACAAATCCAAACTCACGAGCCGCGGGCAAGTCCAGGCGAAAGTTCAGATGAAAAGTTCAAAAATGTATATTACAGTTCGTAGAAAAATGTCAAACGATGTATAGAATCAATCTTTAGGCTGTTTTTAACATAAATCTTCAAAAATATTCCAACCAGCGAATTCCTTTGTCTTTAGAATTGCAATGGAACGCAGGTCGCTCTCACGTGTAGGCGCATGACCAGCTCATGCCACTCTGGCAGACCTCTGGTTGAAACAGCTCGCATTCCCCCCTCCTTCACAGTAGAAGCCTCAAACAATGTTCTAAGACTGTTGACATCTAGTGGAAGCCTTAGGAAGTGCAATATGACCCCATAGACACTGTACATTCGATAGGCAATGAGTTGAAAACTACAAACATCAGATTTCCCACTTCCTGGATGGATTTTTCTCAGGTTTTCGCCTGCCATAGGAGTTCTGTTATACTCACAGACATCATTCAAACAGTTTTAGAAACTTCAGAGTGTTTCTATCCAATACTACTAATAATATGCATATCTTATCTTCTGGGGATGAGTAGCTGGCAGTTTAATTTGGATATGCTTTTCATCCAAACGTGAAAATGCTGCCCCCTATCCTAGAGAAGTTTTTAACGAATGCACTGTGTGTGTATACTGAACCAAAATATAAACAACGATTTACAGTTTATATGAGTCAGTGATTGTAAATAAATAAACGAGGCCCTGATCTATGGACTTTACATAACTGGGCAGGGGCACAGCCATTGGTGGGCCCTGGAGGGCACACGCCCACCCATTGCGGAGCCAGGCCCAGCCAATCAGAATGAGTTTTTCCCCACAAAAGGGCTTCATTACAAAGAGAAATACAACTCTGGTGGCTGGTCTCAGACAATGTGGAGGTCCTGGGCTGGCGTCGTTATATGTGGTCTGTGGTTGTGAGGCCAGTTGGATGTACTGCCAAATTCTCTAAAATGACGTTGGAGGCGGCTTCTGGTAGAGATTTTAACATTCAATTATCTGGTAACAGCTCCAGTGGATATTCCTGCAGTCAGCATGCCAATTGCACGCTCCCTCAAAACTTGAGACATCTGTGGCATTGTGTTGTGTGACAGAACTGCACATTTTAGTGACCTTTATTCTCCCCAGCACAAGGTGCACCTGTGTAATGATCATGCTGTTTAATCAGCTTGATATGCCACACCTGTCAGGTGGATGGATTATCTTGGCAAAGAATAAATGTTAACTAACAGGGATGTAAAAAATTCTGCCATCTTTTTTTGAGCTCATGAAACATCCAACAATTTACATGTTGCGTTAATATTTTTGTTTATTGTAGTTACTCTCAGTTTTAGGAACATCTTCCCAAATATTTCACTTTATTTTTTACTTTACCCAAAATAGGACATCAGCGATAGTCAAAATGTTGAAAATCTGTGAACGTCTAAATAATAAATTGGGCCATTTAAACAGCAGGCGTCGAACCTTTTCGACAACGGGGAGATTTTACTGATGTGCTTTGTGTCTTCGACGTAAAAACAAATTTTGGACTTCCACTTAAAATTACTTATTTACTTATTTTATGTTTAAGGAGTGTGTACAGTTGTGGCCAAAAGTTTTGAGAATGACACAAATAGGAATTTTCAGTCTGCTGCCTTAGTTTGTATGATGGCAATTTGCATATACTCCAGAATGTTATGAAGAGTGATCAGATGAATTGTAATTAATTGCAAAGTCCCTCTTTGCCATGCAAATGAACTGAATCTCCCTCCAAAACTGGAAGCTTCAAAAGGAGGGTGATGCTTGGAATCATTGTTCTTCCTCTGTCACCCATGGTTACCTGCAAGGAAACACGTGCCGTCATCATTGCTTTGCACAAAAAAGGCTTCACAGGAAAGGATATTGCTGCCAGTAAGATTGCACCTAAATCAACCATTTATCAGATCATCAAGAACTTCAAGGAGAGCGGTTCAATTGTTGTGAAGTAGGCTTCAGAGCGGTTTAATTGTTGTGAAGAAGGCTTCAGGGAACCCAAGAAAGTCCAGCAAGCGACAGGACCGTCTCCTAAAGTTGATTCAGCAGCGGGATCAGGGCACCACCAGTACAGAGCTTGCTCAGGAATGGCAGCAGGCAGGTGTGAGTGCATCTGCACACAGACTGATATTCTGCAAAGGGTACAGGGATTGGACTGCTGAGGACTGGGGTAAAGTCATTTTCTCTGATGAATCCCCTTTTAGATTGCTTGGGGCATCTGGAAAAAAGCTTGTCCGGAGAAGACAAGGTGAGCGCTTCCATCAGTCCTGTGTCATGCCAACGGTAAAGAATCCTGAGACCATTTATGTGTGGGGTTGCTTTCAGCCAAGGGTGTGGGCTCACTCACAATGTTGCCTAAGAACACAGCCATGAATAAGGAATGCCACCAACAAATCCTCCGAGAGCAACTTCTCCCAACCATCCAGTAACAGTTCGGTGACATACAATGTCTTTTCCAGCATGATGGAGCACCTTGCCATAAGGCAAACGTGATACGTGGCTCGGGGGAACAAAACATCAATATTTTGTGTCCATGGCCAGGAATCTCCCCAGACCTTAATCCCATTGAGAACTTGTGGTCAATCCTCAAGAGGCGGGTGGACAAACAAAAACCCACAAATTCTGACAAACTCCAAGCATTGATTATGCAAGAATGGGCTGCCATCAGTCAGGATGTTTTAGCCCAGAAGTTAATTGACACCAGGGTGGATTGCAGAGGTCTTGAAAAAGAAGGTCAACACTGCAAATATTGACTCTTCAATCAATCAAGTTTATTTTATATAGCCCTTCGTACATCAGCTTATATCTCGAAGTGCTGTACAGAAACCCAGCCTAAAACCCCAAACAGCAAGCAATGCAGGTGTAGAAGCACGGTGGCTAGAAAAAACTCCCTAGAAAGGCCAAAACCTAGGAAGAAACCTAGAGAGGAACCAGGCTATGAGGGGTGGCCAGTCCTCTTCTGGCTGTGCCGGGTGGAGATTATAACAGAACATGGCCAAGATGTTCAAAATGTTCATAAATGACAAGCATGGTCAAATAATAATCAGGAATAAATGTCAGTTGGCTTTTCATAGCCGATAATTAAGAGTTGAAAACAGCAGGTCTGGGACAGGTAGGGGTTCCATAACCGCAGGCAGAACAGTTGAAACTGGGACAGCAGCAAGGCCAGGTGGACTGGGGACAGCAAGGAGTCATCATGCCCGGTAGTCCTGACGTATGGTCCTAGGGCTCAGTTCCTCCGAGAGAGAGAAAGAAAGAGAGAAGGAGAGAATTAGAGAGAGCCAAGATGTTCAAAATGTTCATAAATGACAAGCATGGTCAAATAATAATCAGGAATAAATGTCAGTTGGCTTTTCATAGAGAAGGAGAGAATTAGAGAGAGCATAGTTAAATTCACACAGGACACTGGATAAGACAGGAGAAGTACTCCAGATATAACCAACTGGCCCTAGCCCCCCGACACAAACTACTGCAGCATAAATACTGGAGGCTGAGACAGGAGGGGTCAGGAGACACTGTGGCCCCATCCGATGATACCCCCGGACAGGGCCAAACAGGAAGGATATAACCCCACCCACTTTGCCAAAGCACAGCCCCCGCACCACTAGAGGGATATCTTCAGCCACCAACTTACAATCCTGAGACAAGGCCAAGTATAGCCCACAAAGATCTCCACCACAGCACAAACCAAGGGGGGGCGCCAACCCAGACAGGAAGATCACGTCAGTAACTTAACCCACTCAAGTGACGCACCCCTCCTAGGGACGGCATGAAAGAGCACCAGTAAGCCAGTGACTCAGCCCCTGTAATAGGGTTAGAGGTAGAGAATCCCAGTGGAGGGGAACCGGCCAGGCAGAGACAGCAAGGGCGGTTTGTTGCTCCAGAGCCTTTCCGTTCACCTTCACACTCCCGGGCCAGACTACACTCAATCACATGACCTACTGAAGAGGAACCAGGAAGTGCTTAAAGGTTGAGGCCGAGTCTGTGAATCTCAAATGGATCGGCAGACCATTCCTTAAAAAAATGGGAGAAAGCCCTACCTCCAGCTGTTTGCTCAGAAATTCTAGGGACAATTAGGAGGCCTGCGTCTTGTGACCGTAGCGTACGTATAGGTATGTACGGCAGGACCAACTCGGAAAGATAGGTAGGAGCAAGCCCATGTAACGCTTTATAGGTTAACAGTAAAACCTTGAAATCAGCCCTTGCCTTAACAGGAAGCCAGTGTAGGGAAGCTAGCACTGGAGTAATATGATCAAATTTCTTGGTTCTAGTCAGGATTCTAGCAGCCGTATTTGGCACTAACTGAAGTTTATTTAGTGCTTTATCCGGGTAGCCGGAAAGTAAAGCATTGCAGTAGTCTAGCCTAGAAGTAACAAATGCATGGATTAATTTTTCTGCATCATTTTTGGACAGAAAATTTCTGATTTTTGCAATGTTACGTAGATGGAAAAAAGCTGTCCTTGAAACAGTCTTGATATGTTCGTCAAAAGAGAGATCAGGGTCAAGAGTAACGCCGAGGTCCTTCACAGTTTTATTTGAGACGACTTTACAACCATCAAGATTAATTGTCAGATTTAACAGAAGATCTCTTTGTTTCTTGGGACCTAGAACAAGCATCTCTGTTTTGTCCGAGTTTAAAAGTAGAACGTTTTCAGCCATCCACTTCCTTATGTCTGAAACACAGGCTTCTAGTGAGGGCAATTTTGGGGCTTCACCATGTTTCATTGAAATGTACAGCTGTGTGTCATCCGCATAGCAGTGAAAGTTAACATTATGTTTTCGAATAACATCCCCGAGAGGTAAAATATATAGTGAAAACAATAGTGGTCCTAAAACGGAACCTTGAGGAACACCGAAATGTACAGTTGATTTGTCAGAGGACAAACCATTCACAGAGACAAACTGATATCTTTCCGACAGATAAGATTTAAACCAGGCCAGAACTTGTCCGTGTAGACCAATTTGGGTTTCCAGTCTCTCCAAAAGAATGTGGTGATCGATGGTGTCAAAGGCAGCACTAAGGTCTAGTAGCACGAGGACAGATGTAGAGCCTCGGTCTGACGCCATTTTAAGGTCATTTACCACCTTGACAAGTGCAGTCTCAGTGCTATGATGGGGTCTAAAACCAGACTGAAGCATTTCGTATACATTGTTTGTCTTCAGGAAGGCAGTGAGTTGCTGCGCAACAGCTTTTTCAATTTTTTTTGAGAGGAATGGAAGATTCGATATAGGCCGATAGTTTTTTATATTTTCCGGGTCAAGGTTTGGCTTTTTCAAGAGAGGCTTTATTACTGCCACTTTTAGTGAGTTTGGTACACATCCGGTGGATAGTGAGCCGTTTATTATGTTCAACATTGGAGGGCCAAGCACAGGAAGCAGCTCTTTCAGTAGTTTAGTAGGAATGGGATCCAGTATGCAGCTTGAAGGTTTAGAGGCCATGATTATTTTCATCATTGTGTCAAGAGATATAGTACTAAAACACTTAAGTGTCTCTCCCGATCCCAGGCCCTGGCAGAGCTGTGCAGATCCAGGACAGCTAAGCCCTGGAGGAATACGCAGATTTAAAGAGGAGTCCGTAATTTGCTTTCTAATGATCATGATCTTTTCCTCAAAGAAGTTCATGAATTTATTACTGCTGAAGTGAAAGCCATCCTCTCTTGGGGAATGCTGCTTTTTAGTTAGCTTTGCAACAGTATCAAAAAGAAATTTTGGATTGTTCTTATTTTCCTCAATTAAGTTGGAAAAGTAGGATGATCGAGCAGCAGTGAGGGCTCTTCGATACTGCACGGTACTGTCTTTCCAAGCTAGTTGGAAGACTTCCAGTTTGGTGTGGCGCCATTTCCGTTCCAATTTTCTGGAAGCTTGCTTCAGAGCTCGGGTATTTTCTGTATGCCAGGGAGCTAGTTTCTTATGACAAATGTTTTTCATTTTTAGGGGTGCAACTGCATCTAGGGTATTGCGCAAGGTTAAATTGAGTTCCTCAGTTAGGTGGTTAACTGATTTTTGTCCTCCTTGGGACGTCCTTGGGTAGGCAGAAGGAGTCTGGAAGGGCATCAAGGAATTTTTGTGTTGTCTGAGAATTTATAGCACGACTTTTGATGCTCCTTGGTTGGAGTCTGAGCAGATTATTTGTTGCGATTTCAAACGTAATAAAATGGTGGTCCGATAGTCCAGGATTATGAGGAAAAACCTTAAGATCTGCAACATTTATTCCATGGGACAAAACTAGGTCCAGAGTATGACTGTGGCAGTGAGTAGGTCCAGAGACATGTTGGACAAAACCCACTGAGTCGATGATGGCTCCGAAAGCCTTTTGGAGTGGGTCTGTGGACTTTTCCATATGAATATTAAAATCACCAAAAATTAGAATATTATCTGCTATGACTACATGGTCCGATAGGAATTCAGGGAACTCAGAGAGGAACGCTGTATATGGCCCGGGAGGCCTGTAAACAGTAGCTATAAAAAATGATTGAGTAGGCTGCATAGATTTCATGACTAGAAGCTCAAAAGACGAAAACGTCATTTTTATTTTTTGTAAATTGAAATTTGCTATCGTAAATGTTAGCAACACCTCCGCCTTTGCGGGATGCACGGGGGATATGGTCACTAGTGTAACCAGGAGGTGAGGCCTCATTTAACACAGTAAATTCATCAGGCTTAAGCCATGTTTCAGTCAGGCCAATCACATCAAGATTGTGATCAGTGATTAGTTCATTGACTATAACTGCCTTTGAAGTGAGGGATCTAACATTAAGTAACCCTATTTTGAGATGTGAGGTATCACGATCTCTTTCAATAATGGCTGGAATGGAGGAGGTCTTTATCCTAATGAGATTGCTAAGGCGAACACCGCCATGTTTAGTTTTGCCCAACCTAGGTTGAGGCACAGACACAGTCTCAATGGGGATGGCTGAGCTGACTACACTGACTATGCTAGTGGCAGACTCCACTAAGCTGGCAGGTTGGCTAACAGCCTGCTGCCTGGCCTGCACCCTATTTCATTGTGGAGTTAAAGCCCTGTCTATGTTGGTAGATAAGATGAGAGTACCCCTCCAGCTAGGATGGAGTCCGTCACTCCTCAGCAGGTCAGGCTTGGTCCTGTTTGTGGGTGAGTCCCAGAAAGAGGGCCAATTATCTACAAATTCTATCTTTTGGGAGGGGCAGAAAACAGTTTTCAACCAGCGATTGCGTTGTGAGACTCTGCTGTAGAGCTCGTCACTCCCCCTAACTGGGAGGGGGCCAGAGACAATTACTCGATGCCGACACATCTTTCTAGCTGATTTACACGCTGAAGCTATGTTGCGCTTGGTGACCTCTGACTGTTTCATCCTAACATCGTTGGTGCCGACGTGGATAACAATATCTCTATACTCTCTACACTCGCCAGTTTTAGCTTTAGCCAGCACCATCTTCAGATTCGCCTTAACGTCGGTAGCCCTGCCCCCTGGTAAACAGTGTATGATCGCTGGGTGATTCGTTTTAAGTCTAATACTGCGGGTAATGGAGTCGCCAATGACTAGGGTTTTCAATTTGTCAGAGCTAATGGTGGGAGCCTTCGGCGTCTCAGACCCCGTAACGGGAGGAGTAGAGACAAGAGAAAACTCGGCCTCAGACTCCGACTCGCTACTTAATGGGGAAACCGGTTGAAAGTTTCTGTCGGCTGAATGAGCGACACCAGTTGAGCATTCCTACAGCATTTCCCTCCAGAAGCCATGAGAAAGTTGTCCGGCTGCGGGGACTGTGCGGGGGGATTTATACTAACGTTAGTATCTGTACTTACTGGTGGCACAGACGCTGTTTCGTCCTTTCCTACACTGAAATTACCCTTGCCTAACGATTGCGTCTGAAGCTGGGCTTGCAGCTCAGCTATCCTCGTCGTAAGGCGATCGTTCTCCTGTATATTATGAGTACAGCGACTGCAATTAAAAGACATGATGTTAATGTTACTACTTAGCTTCGGCTGTTGAAAGTACTGACGAACCATGTCCAGATAAAGCGTCCGGAGTGAAAAAGTTGAATGAGGGAAAAAACTCTTTGCATCAACTTCATGTCATTGCCAATAAAAGCCTTTGACACTTATGAAATGTTTGTAATTATACTTCAGTATTTCATCGTAACATCTGACAAAAATATCTGAAGACACTGAAGCAGCAAACTTTGTGGAAATTAATATTTGTGTCATTCTCAAAACTTTTGGTCACGACTGTAGGTCGCATTCTGTATCATACAGCTATGAAAGTTATATATTTAGAACCACCTGCTCGATTGGAATTATGCGACATCTGTGTCTTGAGTGTCCAAGAACGGTTTAGTTTTTTGTGTTCTGACTTGTAAAACAGAATGAATAAATAAGTAATGTAAACATTATCAGTAATTACCAGGAAACTCTACAACATTTGTTTTAAAATCACACCAAGATTGTTAAAACTGGCCTTAGCTTATTGAGCGATCTGATTAGGATTTACCCTCGTAGCAAGGCCTATTTATCATGTGGAGGTTTCATTCAGATCTCTTTTTTTAAAAACACACTGTCTTTGGCAGGAGAAAGACCAGACTCAGAGGAACCAGAGCCAGGGACGTCCAAACCAACAAGAAGACACCAGTGTTCCCACTGTGGAAAGTGTTTTAACCAGTTAAGGGACCTGTACCGACATGAGAGAATACACACAGGGGAGAAATCTTACCACTGCTTGCAGTGTGGAAAGAGTTTTAACCAGTCAGGGGATCTGAAAGAACATGAGATAATACACACAGGGGAGAAGCCTTACCACTGCTCCCAGTGTGGCAAGTGTTTTAACCGGTCAGGGAACCTGAAATCACACGAGAGAATACACACAGGGGAGAAGGCTTACCACTGCTCCCAGTGTGGAAAGAGTTTTAACCATTTAAGGACCCTGAAAGTTCATGAGGACACACACAGGGGAGAAGCCTTACCACTGCTCCCAGTGTGGCAGGTGTTTTAACCAGTTAGGGAACCTGAAACAACACGAGAATACACACAGGTGAGAAGCCTTACCAATGCTCCCAGTGTGGAAAGAGTTTTAACCATTTAAGGACCCTGAAAGTTCACGAGAGGACACACACAGGGGAGAAGCCTTACCACTGCTCCCAGTGTGGAAAGTGTTTCAGCCGGGCAGGGCATCTGAAAGAACATGAGATAATACACACAGGGGAGAAGCCTTACCACTGCTCCCAGTGTGGCAAGTGTTTTAACCGGTCAGGGAACCTGAAAAAACACGAGAATACACACAGGTGAGAAGCCTTACTACTGCTCCCAGTGTGGAAAGTTTTTCAGCCAGCCAGGGGATCTGAAAAAACATGAGAATACACACAGGGGAGGAGCCTTACCACTGCTCTCGGTGTGGAAGGTGTTATAGCCGTTTACGGACCCTGAAAAGACATGAGAGAATACACACAGGGAAGTGTGAATATACTCAAACATATATTTGTATGTTTTTATTAGAAAACATGAAGTGAATATGGAGTATGTCAGTTTGAATATAGAGTAGATCAGATTCCATGTGTTTAAATGGTCCTTTTTTAAACTCTGTGTTTGTGTTTATCTGGGTGTCTTTCCTCCAGCACTACAGATAATCAAGTGATATTTGGATGTGATGCATTTGTTCCATTGTTAACATTTGCATTGTTGGCCCACTGATGATTTAATGAAATGAAAATGTTCACAGACTCTGTAATGCAAAATGTTAATTGTATGTGTCCACGTAACTGAGTATGTAACTAACCTTGTGAAACTGTCCTATTATAATCTCCTGTTCCTGGGAGTATCATCCTGTGTTGCAAACCAGCTGCACCTGTGTCCTTGTATGAATAAAGTCCCTCCCAGGAACAGGAAACTATAAAGATATGTGCCCATCACCCAATGCTTCAGGAATTCAGACTGTCTACACTGCGCTGTGTAACTGTTATTCTCTCTGAGCTCAGAAATAAAGAATCTTGGTTTGACTTGGACTCCAGCAGATCCTTATTTTATAATATCCACTACAACTCTCCCACAGATTGCTGTTTATCATTGTCTCAATGAATAGGTCTTTGTTTGACCTTCCTGGGGTCATTTACAAGCCTCCCACTGGTTGAATAAACGTTGTTTCCACGTCATTTCAACAAAACAAATCCATGTGATGATAGATTAATGTTGAAAACTGATTGGATTTGTAAAAAGCCCTGAACGGCAGGTATTTTTTTATTTTTCACCGAACTGGCAACCTAAATCCAATGACAGGTGACATTTTGTGTTGATTTCATGTTGAATTCACTTTACTTGACGACTCAAAGAAATGTAAATAAAAACTGGATGTTGAACTGACGTCTGTGCCCAGTGAGCTGGTTTGAAAAAGCGGCAGGTGTTGGATCAATATCCACCTTAGTAGCTAAGTTTCCATGCAGATTTTCATGTGAATATTCTAAAATCTGCAAAAAAATATATACATATTTTCCCACCTGAAATGTTTACATCAAACAGACTTATTGCGGATTAAAGGCTTTGCGTTATGACGTAGTGCACAAAAAAATAAAGTTTGCTGTTAAATTCCCATGTACCGAATGAAAAATACAACTTAAATTGGTTTCCATCACATTTTCAACTCTACTGATGGTTTTAAAAACTTACGTCAAATAGAAAACGTGCTCTTGTCCCGTGCACTGTAGCCAGCAGCTCACATATACAGTGCTGGTAGGCTACCTACATGATGAGAGCGATATTATTTTATTTTATCAAATGGCAACCAAGCATCGATCATCATGTCACCAGAATAAGACCATCAAAATGTATTGGAAAGGAGCATCAAGCCACATGCAGTTTCACCACCCTGTGAAGTTCATAACTTATTTAATCCTTAGCCTAATAAACTGCATGGGTTCCCAAGTTGTAGTGGGAGGACCACACAACATATCACTTGATTCCAAGTTAAATAAGATGTGATGGTTATTATATAAATATTTGCTCATAAAGGAGTTTCCACCTCCATTTCTCACTTATACATTTTTACTGACACAAAAAGACCCCACCATGTAAAACAAACAAACAAATTGTCTATCTGCATTAATGAAATTGTACAGGCATATCCTGTTTCCGTCATCCCGGTCATTACTTTTGAAATGGTTGGGTCAATGTCCACCTTCATGATATGGATGAAGCCTGATTTGGAATGTCTGAGTAGTTCTGTATGATGTCATAATACATCCCTCTGATAATCAAGTGATATTTGGAATGTCTGAGTAGTTCTATATGATGTCATAATACACCCCTCTGATAGTGATCAATTTGCTCCATTGTTTCCATGTCAGTTGGTTTCCCACTCTGATGATTTATATCTGACAGAGGGGCTTTAAAGGAATAGTATGGTGACATCTTAGCGGGGCTTTAAATAAATAGGATTATTCATTAATTTAATACTCCTATACCAACAATAGACTGCAGCTTTGACATCAAGAAGAGATTGGGCTGATGGGTGTTGGTGCTACTCTACAGGTAAGGCTGTCCAATATGAATGTGAATGTTCAATACACACAATAGGTTGATCAGTAGCCAGTTAGTTAGCTGCTACGTTTTTAGCAACACAACTCGCTATCAACAAAGTCAAAATGCCCTCCAGGCCTGGTGGTGGCAGCAGTGTACTACATTAACTGTTTACCAGAGCTTCCTGAGGGGAAACAATTAGAATGTAAATAGCTTGATTTTGGAGCCAGCAGCATACCACCCTACTTCCCACAGCTGGCTTGCTTCTGAAACTTAACAGGGTTGGTCCTGGTTGGTTATGCAAACATTTGTTTATTATATTATGTTTATCATTAAGAATATTGTTTTATTTCTAAATGGTCACGCCTTGCTTTGGTCATGTGTTCTCTTATGGGTCAATCATTTTAATTAGAATATAGCAATTACGGTGTCTCCTCAATCACATCCAGTGCCTTTGGGAAAGTATTCAGATTGGGGACATTGCCTTGTGTCGGGTGCCATCTTTCAGATGGGACGTCAACTGAGAACAGCATGCATGGGAGGAAACTGTTTACAATTTGGCTCATGCATCCTCCCTTCTCTCCCCTGTAACTATTCCCCAGGTTGTTGCTGTAAATGACAATGTGATCTCAGTTGACTTACCTTGTTAAATAAATAATAACCATGTTTCCATCCAAAGTTTATTCATTAGGATATATACAAATATGATGATGTCATAGTGAATTCATGACATGTGAATGAACAAGCCTTTTCATACTTTATAACATGGCTATATACAATGCCTTCAGAAAGTATTCAGACCCCTTGACTTTTTCCACATTTGGGTACGTTACAGCCTTATTCTATTGTGTATTAAATCATTTTTTATACCATGATTATATACAATCCTACTTCCTTTGTTGTCACTATCATGTATCCTACCATGACTATATCCAACCCAACTCCATGTGTTGTCACTATCATGTATCCTACTTGGCTGAAGCTTTGATCCAGTGGGAGACGTATTGAGGAGCAGGGAGGTTAAAGGTCACTTCAGGATACAGCTGTTACTCTACACTATCCCTAGATAATCCAGTAATAAGAGAACATTTCTACATTATTTAGGGCTCTATAACATCTCTATCAATATATATATTTTTTTTTTACCCAATTCCATTTTCTCCGTTTAGGTTCTCCAGGTTTCTGATTTGTCCCTGTTTTTCTGGTTTTTGCTCTAAATCACACTGTTAATAGAAAACTACTGCAGCATAAATACTGGAGGGGTCAGGAGACACTGTGGCCCCATCCGATGAGACCCCCAGACAGGGCCAAACAGGAAGGATATAACCCCACCCACTTTGCCAAAGCTCTACACAATATTCTGCTGCTGATGCCAGATGCCATAGCAGTCTCTTTCTGATGTAAAGCAGAGGGTCACCGAGCATGTGGTGCAGGTGATGGGGGACTTCATCTTGCAAACAACACAGCAACGCCTCCATGCTGTGCCCCTTTGGCCCTTAGGCACATCCATGCCTGCACAAATATATTTGGGCAGATGAACACTTGTGGCAGGAGCAGAAGGGACAGGGCGTGGTGCAGTGGTGCTGTAGCCAGCAAGCTCCTTGATGAGCTGCTCTCTGAAGGCTTTCTGTGAGAGGAAGGGCTTTCCACAGCTCTTAGCCATTTCCTTGTGTAGGATGAATGCATTCACCACAGCAATGTCGACGAAATGATAGAAGAAGGTCTTGTACCATTTCATTGTCTTATGCAGAACATTGTAATAGCCTATCAGCGCATCTGATAGGTCCACACCTCCCATGCTCTTGTTGTAGTCCTTTACTGCAGTTGGAATGGGGACATTTTTGGTGGTCCATACCCCGGCACCATCCTTGACACGTCTGACCACATGATCCCCATTGAAGGACTTGTGGATTGTTGTGCACATCACCACCTCTCTGGTATCCATCCACTTTACAAAAAGCAGGCCATCTTCACGGATCCATCGCATGGTCCCCCGCTCAGCCTGCTTAGGCATGTCGTTCACCTTCGTCTTCGGAAAGCCCACACTGTTGGTCCGAATGGTGCCACAAGCCCACACTTCCCGCTTCCTAAGGTCTGCAAACAGGGTAGGGCTTGTGTAGAAGTTATCCACAAACAGTTTGTAGCCCTTCCCTAGCAGTTGAAAATCCAATAACTCCATTACAGAGTCATAGCCAAGTCCCTTACCGGTAGCAAAACTGTTCTTCCCCTCATAGACCAAAAAATTGCATGTGTAGGCACACACAGAATCAGCCAACACAAACAGCTTGTAACCCCACTTGGTTGGTTTGTTTCGCATGTATTGTTTGAGGCCAATTCTGGCCTTTGAGGCTACCATCCTCTCATCGATTGACACGTTCTGGGCTGGCTGAAAGTACGTCTTGCAGGCCTCAACAATGCTGGAGTAGAGAGGTTTGATTTTGCACAGTCTATCAAACGTTGCTGTGCCTCTCTTCTTGTCATTCGCTTCATCAACCTTTGGGTCACTGATATGAAGCGCCTGTGAAAGAACCAGAAACCTTTTGCAGGACATAACAGTCATGGGGAAAGGCAGTTGGTCGAGTGATGACGTTTTCCAGTAGTCCGTCAGGCTTTTCAGCTTCACCATCCCCATGTAGATGACCAGTGAAAGGTAGCAGAAAAAGTCTGACATGGATATGGGCTTCCATGCTACCTTTTTGCCTGCCTGCTTCTTCTTCCCATACGTATTCGTGTTAGACACGAGCGAATCTACAACGGATTGTGTGAAAAACAACTGAAAAAGCTGAAGGGGGCTGTAAGTTGTGGTCGAGTTCACCTGAGGTCCTGGCTTCCTTTTCGGCCGAAAAGTTGGTTGGGGTGGCTCCACATCATCTTCTAGGACAGTGTGCCAACGCCCTTCTGTCCCTTTGTTAGCAGGTGGCACACTTCCCCTCTTCCGCTTCTTTGTCGGTGCCTTCACACCTGTAGATGGCCCAGAGACAGCAGGGGTCCAGCTGGATGAACAAGTTGGCGCTGGGGGCTCCCAGTCGGAATCAGTGCCACTGTGAATGAAAATGTTCAGTTAGAATAGTTTCACATATGAGCCCTGTATCAACAGGTATAATAAACATATATATAGAGTACAGGGAACATAAAGTGATGTTCCATTTCACTTTGGCCATTTTGTGGGCCTGCCTCAAATAGGCCATTTAATGTGGGGGTGGGGCGTAGCAACAGACACACGCGCCTCGGCCATGCTCCCCTCTAACCTCTAACCGTAAAATATAGCCTAATTAGAGAAAGCATGCTGGCTCTGTTGAGATGTATGGGTTTGCTGTTACATTCTACTCCATTCAATTTTTATATATATATATACACACACACACATTGGGAAGAACAAGTATTTGATACACTGCCGATTTTGCAGGTTTTCCTACTTACAAAGCATGTAGAGGTCTGTCATTTTTATCATAGGTACACTTCAAATGTGAAAGACGGAATCTAAGTAAGTAATTAAGTAATTAATTTTAAGTAATTAATTAGCATTTTATTGCATGACATAAGTATTTGATCACCTACCAACCAGTAAGAATTCCGGCTCTCACAGACCTGTTAGTTTTCTTTAAGAAGCCCTCCTGTTCTCCACTCATTACCTGTATTAACTGCACCTGTTTGAACTCGTTACCTGTATAAAAGACACCTGTCCACACACTCAATCAAACAGACTCCAACCTCTCCACAATGGTCAAGACCAGAGAGCTGTGTAAGGACATCAGGGATAAAATTGTAGACCTGCACAAGGCTGGGATGGGCTACAGGACAATAGGCAAGCAGCTTGGTGAGAATGCAACAACTGTTGGCGCAATTATTAGAAAATGGAAGTTCAAGATGACGGTCAATCACCCTCGGTCTGGGGCTCCATGCAAGATCTCACCTCGTGGGGCATCAATGATCATGGGGAAGGTGAGGGATCAGCCCAGAAATATACGGCAAGACCTGGTCAATGACCTGAAGAGAGCTGAGACCACAGTCTCAAAGAAAACCATTAGCAACACACTACGCAGTCATGGATTAAAATCCTGCAGTGCAGGCAAGGTCCCCCTGCTCAAGCCAGCGCATGTCCAGGCCCGTCTGAAGTTTGCCAATGACCATCTGGATGATCCAGAGGAGGAATGGGAGAAGGTCATGTGGTCTGATGAGACAAAAATAGAGCTTTTTGGTCTAAACTCCACTCGCCGTGTTTGGAGGAAGAAGAAGGATGAGTACAACCCCAAGAACACCATCCCAACCGTGAAGCATGGAGGTAGAAACATCATTCTTTGGGGATGCTTTTCTGCAAAGGGGACAGGACGACTGCACCGTATTGAGGGGAGGATGGATGGGGCCATGTATCGCGAGATCTTGGCCAACAACCTCCTTCCCTCAGTAAGAGCATTGAAGATGGGTCGTGGCTGGGTCTTCCAGCATGACAACGACCCGAAACACACAGCCAGGGCAACTAAGGAGTGGCTCCGTAAGAAGCATCTCAAGGTCCTGGAGTGGCCTAGCCAGTCTCCAGACCTGAACCCAATAGAAAATCTTTGGAGGGAGCTGAAAGTCCGTATTGCCCAGCGACAGCCCCGAAACCTGAAGGATCCGGAGAAGGTCTGTATGGAGGAGTGGGCCAAAATCCCTGCTGCAGTGTGTGCAAACCTGGTCAAGAACTACAGGAAACGTATGATCTCTGTAATTGCCAACAAAGGGTTCTGTACCAAATATTATGTTCTGCTTTTCTGATGTATCAAATACTTATGTCATGCAATAAAATGCAAATTAATTACTTAAAAATCATACAATGTGATTTTCTGGATTTTTGTTTTAGATTCCGTCTCTCACAGTTGAAGTGTACCTATGATAAAAATGACAGACCTCTACATGCTTTGTAAGTAGGAAAACCTGCAAAATCGGCAGTGTATCAAATACTTGTTCTCCCCACTGTATATATACACACAAACATAGGCTATGGGTCGTTCACATGCATACAAATGTATCCTCACTCACAATGAATAGCCAACGTGTACTTTACACATTTCATTACATTTTTATTGCAAATAAAATGTAAAAACAATCACAAATAATATTTTATATTACTAATTTGAAACAACGGCATTAGCGTGACAAGAACTTACCAGTCCAAAACAATGTCCTCTCCGTTCAAAAAATAGGCCTCAGTTTCAGAATCATAGGAGTGATCGCTAATGGAGTCTTCCTCAAAAAACAGTTCTGTATCACTTTCACGATCAATTTCCTCTAAAATGTTGTCTACATTCGTATATCTAGTCTTAGATTTAGCTTTCCCTGACTTATTCGCCATGATGTTGGATAAATAAACAGCTGAAGATGCAAATTGCCGAAATACTGCTGTGCGTAATAACTTCCGTTCCTTCCAGTTCTAAACGCAAAGGTAAAAGACACTCGTTACGCCTGCGTTTCATGTATGGGTTGGTCTTCAAACAAAGAACCATTTGATAGCCAATGAACAGAGGTAAATGGCACTATCTACCCAGCTAGATTTCAAGACGATGAGTGGTCATTGGGTTAAAATACAGTCAATCAACGAGACAGTGGTCATATAATTGGTGCACAATGAGCTCGTTACTCGTTGTCTTCCAATCGTTTTTTTCGGCTCAATACGTCCCGCGAAATGACCAATCAAGTTTGGTTGTGTTACAAACAAACAGTTGATTGCAAGGAAACCAAACATGACTGGATAAAGTCAGGTTTAGTCAGTGTATTTAGGTCGGATGTTTCGTCGAAAATTTAATGAAATGAAATTCAACGACATAAGCGTTCAGAAAATGTTTCGTGTTAGGCTATAAAAAATGGATTCAACCTAACAAAAGACCATTCATTGTGTAACAATGAGCCTTGGGATGGCAAACAGAGCAAAATCTTCAAAGGTAAACGATTTATTTCAACGCAATCTGTGATAATGTTACGCCTGTGCTGGTTGAAAAAGTAGTTTGTTATGGAGCGCTGAGCTCAGATAATCGCATCCTATTCTTTCGCAGTAAATCCTTTTTTAAATTTGACAACGCAGTTGGATTAGCAAGATTCTAGGCTTTTGAAGCATGTGAGACACTTGTATTTTCAGGAATGTTTAATATGACTATTTGTGGCGATCACCGTATGTTGTCTATTTTCAAACCCGGATCCGGGATCAGTAGTTAAGAGAAGTTCATTTTACCTCTATTTCTGCTTTTTGTTACTCCTCTCTTTGGCTGGAAAAATGGCTGTATTTTTCTGTGACTTGGCTCTAACCTAACATAATCGTTTGGTGTGCTTTCGTCGTAAAACCTTTTAGAAATCGGACACTTTGGCTGGATTTACAACAGGTGTATCTTTAAAATGGTGTGAAATACTTGTATGTTTGAGGAATTTAAATGATGGGATTTCTGTTTTGAATTTGGCGCCCGGCAGTTTCACTGGCTGTTGACGAGGTGGGACGCTACCGTCCCACATACCCTAGTGAGGTTAACAACAAATTTGTGGAGTGTTTGAAAAACGAGTTATAATGACTCCAACCTAAGTGCATGTAAACTTCGACTGTGTATATAAATATATATATATATAAAAATATATATATAATATCAAATGAGTATGCGACCATTTAAACAACTGCATTAGCATGAGAAGCAAAAACCTTTTTTACTTACTGGTCTAAAAGTGGATCTTTTCCTTCCAAAAACATTTCTTCCGCGCTGGAATCATAACTGTGGTCACTCACAGAGTCCTCATCCATTCCTTCTGTGTCACTCTCCTGGTCAATTTCTGCAATAATATCATCAAAATGTTTATACTTGGACTGAGATTTAGCTTTTCCACTCTTAGTAGCCATGTTTAACTTTTTCAGATTTGAGAAGTTTGTAGAAGAGAAGGAACTGCTGTGAAACGTAAACTACAGTGCGTCCTGTTTCCTTTCACCAGAGAATGAACTCTGTTGTGCACAGCTCTGGCATGATGGCTGTTTGTCCTACAAACGGCATTCACATACTGCTGGAAAGCCCAGCTCATTGGCTATCTAGCTAGGTTTCAAAACGATAGGTGGTCATTGGACCAAGACCCTTCATGGGCTAATTCAGGTGTTGTATAGCCAATACATCATGTAGAATGATGAAACAAGTTTGGTTGCCTTCTAGAGTGTCTGAAGATTGCACAGAAACCGAACTTGACCATGTTAAACAATGTTAGATTTCTAACAAAATTAGATTTCATAAAATTGTTTTGTTGCAAGTTGAGTAAGAATTCATGCAGAATGCTGTTTACAACATGGATGGTGTGAGGATATACAATACCATTCAAGAGTTCGGGGTCACTTAGAAATGTCCTTGTTTTTGAAAGAAAAGCTATTTTTTTGTCCATTTAAAATAACATAAATTTGATCATAAACACAGTGTAGACATTGTTAATGTTGTAAATGACTATTGTAGCTGGAAATGGCTGATTATCTACATAGGCGTACAGAGGCCCATTATCAGCAACCATCACTCCTGTGTTCCAATGGCACGTTGTGTTACCTAATCCAAGTTTATCATTTTAAAAGGCTAATTGATCCATTTTGAGCCTGTAATCAAACCCACAAATGCTGATGCTCCAGACACTCAACTGGTCTAAAGAAGGCCAGTTTTATTGCTTCTTTAAATCAGCATAACAGTTTTCAGCTGTGCTAACATAATTACAAAAGGGTTTTCTAATGATCAATTAGCCTTTTAAAATTATAAACTTGTATTAGGTAACAAAGTGCCATTGGGACACAGGAGTGATGGTTGCTGATAATGGGCCTCTGTACGCCTATGTAGATATTCCATAAAACAATCTGCCATTTCCAGCTACAACAGTCATTTACAACATTAACAATGTTTACACTGTATTTCTGATCAATTTGATGTTATTTTATTGGACAAAAAAATTGCCTTTCTTTTAAAAACGAGGACATTTCTAAGTGACCCCAAACTTTTCAACGGTAGTGTATATATAGAAATACACGTTTAAAATTTGTACCAATTGATTGGTCGAAAGAACAAGTGACTAAGTCAAACAAGATGTTTATTAGTCTGTGACAGCCCTACTAGTAAAAGATACCAGTCCATCTTCATGTCAACTAACAGAACTGTGCTGGTTGTCCTGGTAACAGATACCAGTGGGCAGATCTATTTTATTTGTTCAAACTAAACTACAGCACTTACTTTGATGTGTCAAATCTGATCCTTTCTTCTCTCCTCCTCTCACAGTTCCACTCAGCCCCGTTGTTTTCCTGCAGTCCACCAGCTGCACAGACAACCTCTTCATACCCAGCAGTGAGGCGCTACCGGGAGAGGCATGACATGGGGACTCCGGGAGGGAGGAAGGGCTAGCATTGTCCTGGTAACCATAAAGAGGGGACAGACACATATAATTATGGATGCTTATGTCACTGTTGACATAAAGTGCTTTACAGAAACCCAGCCCAGACCCCGATAGAGCAAGCTGTATACTAGACCAAACCAAGCTGTACCATCTGGTGTTCTGATCTGGAGAAACTCTTCTCTGACTCATCAGCATCAGGATGTTGTTGATGCTCCCCAGAGGATCCAGAATAGTCATGTCTCTCTCCTGTGTGAACTAGAACATCAAACAGATGGTAAACTTATGACCATCTATTGCAATTACATAGTGTTACAAGAGGCATGAATATATGTCTAAAAAGGGCCTAAATTAGCCACTTTAATTATGCTTTTTCTTTTTTTGTGATCAGTGGTATAAAGTACCTAAGTAAAAAATACTTTAAAGTACGATTTAAGTAGTTTCAGGGAATCTGTACTTTACTATTTTTGACTAATTTTACTTTTACTTCACTATATTCCTAAAGAAAATGATGTACTTTTTACTTCATACATTTTCCCTGACACCCAAAAGTACTCATTACATTTTGAAGGCTTAGCTGGACAGGAAAATGGTCCAATTCACTCACTAATCAAGAGAACATCCCTGGTAATCATCACTGCCTCTGATCTGGCGGACTCACTAAACACACGTTTCAATTGTAGATTGTCTGAGAGTTGGAGTGTGTCCCTGGCTATCCGTAAATGTAAAAAAAAAAAAAAAAAAAAAATAGAAAATGGCACCATCTGGTTTGCTTAATATAAGGAATTTGAAATTATTTATATACTTTTACTTTTGATACTTCAGTATATTTTAGACTTTTACTCAGGAAGTATTTTACTAGGTGACTCACTTTTACTTCGGTAATTTTCTATTCAGGTATCTGTACTTTTAATCAAGTATGACAATTGCGTACTTTTCCCACCACTGTGGTGCAAATGTTAAAGGGCCGTTCCACAAAATGGGTGCATTTTGCGTCCCTTTGATATTTTAAGTAGAAATGATGCACTGTATATTATATTTTAAAAGCCTGTTATATTAGAATAAGTGCACTTTAATATAGACCACATAGAGAATTCAATAAATATTATTTTGAAGTGCACAAAATATATGTACCAATGGCAGATTGCCCCTTAAACAACTCCTACAGAACTGAACAACATATTAAAGTGCAGAACTTCAGTAGAATGCCCCTTAAAAACCACAGATTAGTTAAACAACTGCATAGTTTGTGCCCCTGTTTTTAAGACAGTACTCACTGGAGTTAATCGGATCTTCAGCCTCCCTTTTCACTCCCAAAACGTCTTCCTCCTCTTTTATTGAGATAGCCTCCTTCTCCTCTTTTACTCCAAAAGGTTCTTACTCTTCTTTCACTACATTCTCTTCTTTCAATTTTACGGCATCTTCCTCCTTTTTGATTCTGAAAGCGTCTACCTCTTTTTCCACTTTGACAAACTCTTTCCCATATTCCTCTTTCACTGTAATATCATCCTCTTGTTTCTCCTTTTTCATTCTTCAAGCTTCTTTGCCTCCTTTCACCAGAGTTTCTTTCTCCGTCTAGATTTGTGCGTTTATGCTCCGGGAAATTAGCCTAGTGCAGTATCAATGTAACACATTTGCTAATTTAACAAGCAAATTACGTTTATAAATGAACCTGTAGATAGGTAAACAGAATTATGTTCGAAACACTAAGAGTAATATACACAAGAATGGTCTAAAGAGTTTTAGGTTTGCTAGCAAAGCACCGCGTGGTTAAACCAGAAGCCTTTAGTCGCTGTTGAAGAAGCCTCCTGTCCCGTCCACTAGATTATACGTCACGCAAGAAGCATCACCTGAAAGACTCCCATCACCTTCTGCTGGCTGGAGTGGGTAACGCAGTTTGGAAACAATAGTTACTACACTTTTGTATTGGAAAGAACGTCATAATAATTTAACAATAAGCTGATATATTGTCTCTTACGTCTTACAAATAATACCGTCCTGTATACAGACGTAGAAGCTTAATAGTGTAATAATAATAGCGACCCTGGGTTTATAGTCGCGGAAATCAACCCTGCCGCACGAGCATGCTTTTGCGGCACAGTCGATAGCGCGCCGGACCTCGGGTTAGAAGGTCGAGGGTTCGAGACCTGCTCCCTACTGTTTCATTACAATATGAATATGTAAATGTTGAATAAATACTTATATGATTAGGTAGTGTTTTAATAAACATTTGCTCTGTTCATTTTTTACATTCGTTTTTATCTAGATGTGACGGTACTAAAGCCCCTTAAAGCTACGCTCTTTAAAATACAACTAATCCTGTAAACCAGGGGTGGGCAACTCCAGTCCTCGGGGCCTGATTGATGTCACACTTTTTCTCCCTCCCTAGCAAACACAGCTGATTAATCAAATTGCATTCTAAACTGAAGATCATGAATTGTTGATTATTGGAGTCAGGTGTGTTAGCTGGGGCTGGGGCAAAACTGTGACACTAATCAGGCCCTCGAGGACTGGAATTTCCCAACCCCGCTGTAAACAATAAAGCAAATGCGTCACATTCAAATAGCACTTGATTATCTGTAGTGCTTTACACTGAGTCTACAAAACATTAAGAACACCTGCTCCTTCCATGACATAAACTGACTAGGTGAATCCAGGTGAATGATATGATCCCTTATTGATGTCACTAGTTAAATCCACTTCAATCAGTGTAGATGAAGGGGAGGAGATGGGTTAAATAAGGATTTTTAAGCCTTGAGACAAATGAGACATGGATTGTGTATGTGTATCATTCAGAGGGTGAATGGGGAAGACAAGATATTTAAGTGTCTTTGAACGGGGGATGGTAGTAGGTGCCAGGTGCACCGGTTTGTGTCAGGAACTGCAAAGTTGCTGGGTTTTCCCAGCTCAACAGTTTCCCATGTGTAGCAAGATGGTCCACCATCCTAACAGTGCCGTTTAAGATGAGGCAGGACGATTTGTTTATTCATGGCCTTATTTCTATTACAGCAAATTAGATGACTGCCAATCATATTCCATTCACCCTGTTCAATGTAACAGCGATAGGTTTAGACTACTACATGATACTAACATTTCCCCTATACCTATCATGAGGTTTCTACAACCTGCCTATGAATTAAGGTTTACAACGTAGGTGCACACTGGTCGAGAGAAAAATTAGAAAAATATATTGACACATTCAATACTGCCTTGCACACTCTTGCCTGCATCTAGCTGATATACGGTGTAATCATCAGTCCAACAGTTGCAAACGAGAGTTTCTATTTGACAAATTCAGGTATGTTTATCCCCGTTTTGTTCCGTTTAAGAAACGTTTTTCAACAACAATCGGCGGAATGTGTGATCTAACTTGAACTTTAAGTATCCTATATTTGATGTGATATATTCCTTACAAGACAGGATTGTGTCACGGCACAGATCTGGGGAAGTGTACCAAAACATTTCTGCCACATTGAAGGTTCCAAAGAACACAGTGGCCTCCATCATTCTTAAATGGAAGAAGATTGGAACCACCAAGACCCTTCCTAGTGCTGGCGGCTCAGCCAAACTGAGCAATAGGGGGAGAAGGGCCTTGGTCAGAGAGGTGACCAAGAACCCGATGGTCACTCTGACCGAGCTCAAGAGTTCCTCTGTGGAAATGGGAGAACCTTCCAGAAGACCAACCATCTCTGCAGCACTCCACCAATTAGGCCTTTATGGCAGAGTGGCCAGACGGAAGCCACTTCTCCGTAAAAGACAAAAGAAAGCCAGCTTGGAGTTTGCCAAAAGGCACCTAAAGGACTTTAGACCATGAGAAACAAGATTCTCTGGTCTGATGAAACCAAGATTGAACTCTTTGGCCTGAATGCCAAGCGTCACATCTGGAAGAAACCTGGCATCATCCATACGGTGAAGCATGGTGGTGGCAGTATCATGCTGTGGGGATGTTTTTCAGTGGCAGGGATGGGAGAGGTTTAGGGTAACTGAAGGATAGGACTGGATGGTCTTCAGAGATAGATGGGAGAGGTTTAGGGTAACTGAAGGTTAGGACTGGATGGTCTTCAGAGATAGATGGGAGAGGTTTAGGGTAACTGAAGGATAGGATTAAAAACAAACTAAATATAACTATTGTAAAATACATTGTGTCCGTAAAATGTACATAGTATGTAGAAGCTGGACGTAGAAGCCTAATAGTTGTTGTGCATTAGTTTACTCTAATTAGGGGATGGATGGTAGGGTTAGTGGAAAACATATTTTTATATCCATACAGTGCCTTCGGAAAGTATTCAGGTTTTTAGAAATGTTTGCAAATTATTATAAATGTTTGCAAATTATAAATTATTATCAAAAGAAATACTTTATTTACATAAGTTTTCAGACCCTTTGATATGAGACTCGCTCAGGTGCATGCTGTTTCCATTGATCATCCTTGAGATGTTTCTACAACTTGTGGTACATTCAATTGATTGGACATGATTTGGAAAGGCACACAACTGTCTATATGAGGTCCCACAGTCCACAGTGCATGTCAGAGCAAAAACCAAGCCACGAGGTCGAAGGAATGGTGCGTAGAGCGCCGACACAGGATTGCTTTCATTGTGCATCTGTAAAAATTTGTGAGTGTTTTAGGTGACAAGCCAACTTTCTTTAGCCTCCTGAGGTTGAAGAGGCTCTGTTGCGCCTTCTTCACCACACTGTGTTCTTGGGGTCCTTCAATGCTGCAGAAGTGTTTTGGTACCCTTCCCAAGATCTGTGCCTCGACGCAATCCTGTCTCGGAGCTATACGGACAATTCCTTCTACCTCATGGCTTGATTTTTGCTCTGACAGTCTCATAGCAAAGGGTCTGAATACTTACTGTTATGTAAATAAGGTATTTCTGTTTTTTATCTTTAATAAATTCGCTAAATTTTCATAAAACCTGTTTTTGTTTTCTCATATTGGGGTATTGTGTGTAGATTGCTGAATATGTATTTTTTAAATCCATTCTAAAATAAGGCTGTAATTTAACAAAATGTGGAAAAAGTAAAGGGGTCTGAATACTTTCTGAATCCACCGTACAAACATCACATTGAATATTCACCTCACTTTCAAAAAGCTCCATGAGGAAGAAAGGATTCCCAGATGATCTTTTAGATGTTCTGTCTTCAGGATGTTCTGGGTTGATGTCTGTTGGAGAGGGGAGGGGCAGTTGAGTGAGCTGGGGGCCTTTTATTACCCTGCCTCTGGGAGCCTCTCAGCTTGTGACATGATGAGAGAGAGTGAGAGAGGGTCTACCTGTAAGATAGTTAGGCAAATTTAACAATGACTTGCAGGCAGTGGGTTCAGAATAAAAATGACAAAAAAATGAATACAAATTATACCACCACCCAAAAGGGCACTTCAGAGATTGGAAGGGTGAAGGAGCATGTGCTCTACACAGCTAGATCCGTATCTGTCCATGTTACCTTAAACAAAGCAGGCACTGCTTCATGTGGCCTCACCTACACTCACCTTAATAGCCCATATGCCACTGGGTGAGAGAAATTGTCATAGTTTTAGGGCAACATTATGTGAGGTGTTATTATGTGTTGTTTGCGATGAGCTTTGGTCAATTTAGCTTGGAATATGCCACCCTCTTCATTCTGTCACCTAATCCTACCTAATGGGCAGGTCAGCCCTGGAGGAAAGTATTGGCTGTAAGAAGGAGGAGAAAACATAACATCTGGTTGTTTTTTCTCCCATCTGCGTTACCCACTCCAGCCAGCAGATGGCGATATGAGTCTTTCGGGTGATGCGTCTTGCGTGACGTGTATTCTAGTGGACGGGACAGGATGCCTCTTCAACTGCGACAAAAGGCTTCTGATTCAATCAACGCGGTGGTTTGCTAGCGAACATAAAACAGAAACATTGAAGCTCTTTAAACCAATCTTGTGTATATTACTCTTAGTGTTTGGCTCATAATTATGTTTACGTATCTACTCGTTCATTTAAACGTAATTTGAGTCTTAAATTAGCAAATGTGTTAAATTGATACTGCACTAGGATAATCGCCCGGAGCATGAGCTCACTAAGCTCGACGGAGAAAGAAGCTCTGATGAAAGGAGAGGAAGAAGCTTTCAGGATGATAAAGGAGGAAGAGGAGGCTATCACATTGACAGAAGAGGATGATATTACAGTGAAAGAGGAAGATGGGAGAGAGGTTGTCAGAGTGGAAGAGGAGGAGGTCGAACCTTTCAGAATCAAAAAGGAGGAAGATACCATAACATTGAAAGAAGAGGAAGAACATTTTGTAGTAAAAGAGGAAGAGGAGGCTATCTCAATAAAAGAGGAGGAGAGGGAATTTCCGATTACCACCAGTGAGTACTGTCTTAAAACCAGGGTCACAAACGATGCAGTTGTTGAACTAAGGGGGTCTAATTTGTGGAACGTCCCAACAGGAATCTGTTCCAAAATCTTCGTAAAGTACAAGGATGCCAACAAACGCCGCATGCAAAGTAGCATGGTCAATTCACCAAGCTAACACGCTGCCGAATAGGCATCAACTCACCACGTAGCTTATTCTTAATGTTTGTCCGTAGGCTACCAGAGTGGATTAACGTGGTGAGTGAAACACGTAATTAAATAGCCCACTCCCTTCCCGGTGTCTTATTCTGCCTCTATACAACTTTGTATGCGCTGTTTGTTGGCAACCTTGTTATTTACGAAGTTTTTGGAACATATTCCTGTTGGAACGTTACACAAATTATAACCTGAACTAATGTGTGGTTTTAAAGGGGCATTCTACTGAAGTTCTACACTTGAATATGTTGTTCAGTAAGGTAGGAAATGTTGAAGTGCTAATCTGCCATTGGTACATATATTTTTGGGACTTTTAAATTCGATTTATTGAATTCTCCATGTGGTCTGTATTAAAGTGCACTTAACTTTGCATAACAGGCTTTTAAAATTCAATATTGGTGCATCATTTCTACTTAAAATATCAAAGGGGTGCAAAAAGCCTCCATTTAGTGGAACGACCCTTTTACATTTACAACACAAACAATATTTTACAAAATCATGATGAAAGTGCCCATTTTAAGCCCTTTTTAGACATTCATGCCTCTTGTAAGACCCTATGATTGTAGTAGAAGATCATAAGTTGACTGTCTGTCTGATGTTGTCGTTCACACAGGAGAGAGACATGACTATCGTGGGTCCTCTGGGGAGCCTCAACAACATCCTGATGCTGACGAGTCAGAGATGAGTCTTTCCAGATCACAACACCAGATGGTACAGCTTGGTCTGGTCTAGCATACAACTTGCTCTATCTGGGTCATGACATCAGCATCCATAATGATATGTGTCTGTGTCCCCTCTTTATGGTTACCAGGACAACGCTAGCACTTCTGTCCTACTGAAGTCCCTATGTCGTGCCTCTCCCGGTAGCAACTTACTGCTGGGTATGAAGAGGTTGTCTGTGCAGCTGGTGGACTGCAGGAAAACAACGGGGCTGAGTGGAACTGTGAGAGGAGGAGAAGAGATGAAAGGATCAGATTTGACTCATCAAAGTAAGTAGTTTAGTTTGAACAAATACAATGGTTCTGCTTCTGACTGGTATCTGTTACCAGGACAACCAGCAGAGTTCTGTTAGTTGACAGGAAGATAGACTGGTATCTGTTACCAGGACAACCAGCAGAGTTCTGTTAGTTGACAGGAAGATAGACTGGTGGATATGGATGTTATGAATATCATAACACTGAAAAAAGGTTTCTGCCAATGAAAAGAGAGAAACCAATTGACCATATAAAACCTTAATGAAAGTTAGCTTTGGAGAGAAAGTTTCAAGATGATCTGATGTAAGGACAAAAACAGTTCCGAAGAACATTATGGATGTTACATTGCCTGTTCCAGTCAACCCCCCTTTCTTTACAAGACTGTAGAACAGGAAAACTACACTCCATACACTTCAATGTGGTCTGTATTGCTTCATTAACATCTGATCTACTGAACTTGTTAAACATGGAAATACCTGGATTCTTCAGATATTCTAGTCTTAATGGAGGCCTGTAGCACGTCCAGATGAAACATTATGGAGTCTAATGATTGAAAGGGGAAACCTAGTCAGTTGTATAACTGAATGCATTCAACTGAAATGTGTCGAACGCATTGAACCCCTCTGAATCAGTGTGGGGGCTGCCTTCATCGATGTCCACGTCATCGGTGCCCCGGGAGCAGTTGTTGTTGGGGATTAACTGCCTTGCTCAAGTTCACAACAGCAGATTTTTCCAACTTGCTGGCGTGGGGATTCGAACCGGAGACCTTTCGGTTACTGGCCCAACATTCTTCACCGCTAGTCTACAAATGTTACAACTTCAATTCATTATTTCTCAATGATGCTTTAAAGTGATTCCATACATTGAAACTAGTCCAGTGGAGTTTGCCCTCTCCCCCTCTCTCTCCCTGTAGTGTTGTATTGAAACAGCTGCAAAACGTGACTTGTGATGTTGCTGCATGCGGGCCTCGTTCTGCTGCTTTGCCAGTTAATTTGTTATTTTATTACAGCTATGGCCTTTGGATTGGATTGTTTATTTATGTCTGAGGGGAAAAAATGTCAACCCATAAATCCTATCCAAACATGATGATGTCATAGTGAATTCATGACATCTGAATAAGTATTTTCATGCTTTATAATATGGTTATATACAGTTTATATATTTATATATGCACTGAACAAAAATATAAACGCAACATGCAACAATTTCAACGATTTACAGTTCAAATAAGGAAATCGGTCAATGTAAATAAATTCACTAGTCCGTAATCTATGGACTTCGCGTGACTGGGCAGGGGCGCAGCTATTGGTGGGCCTGGGAGGGCATAGGCCCACTCATTGGGGATCCAGGCCACAAAAGGGTTTTATTACGGAGAGACATACTCCTCAGTTTCATCAGCTGTCCGGGTGGCTGGTCTCAGTTTCCCATAGGTGAAGAAGCCGGATGTGGATGTACTGGGCTGGCGTGGTTACATGTGGTCTGCAGTTGTGAGGTCGGTTGGACGTACTGCCAAATTCTCTAAAACAACGTTGGAGGCGAATTATGGTAGAGGAATTTACAGTACCAGTCAGAAATTGACATTCCAGGGTCTTTTTTAATTTTTTAAAACTATTTTCTACATTGTAGAATAATAATGAAGACATGAACTCTGAAATAACACATATGGAATCATGTAGTAACCAAAAAAAGTGTTAAACAAATCAAAATATATTTTATATTTAAAAAATCTTAATGTAGCCACCCTTTGCCTTGATGACAGCTTTGCACACTCTTGGCATTCTCTCAACCAACTTCATGAAATAGTCACCTGGAATGCATTTCAATTAATACGTATACCTCGTTAGAAGTTCATTTGTGGAATTTCTTTCCTTCATAATTATTTTGAGCCAATCAGTTGTGTTGTGACAAGGTAGGGGTGGTATACAGAAGATAGCTCTATTTGGTAAAAGACCAAGTCCATATTATGTCAAGAACAGCTCAAATAAGCAAAGAGAAACAACAGTCCGTTACTTTAAGGACCACCACAGGAATGGAAGACCCAGAGTTACTTCTTCTGCAAAGTATAGGTTCATTAGAGTTACTAGCCTCAGAAATTGCAGCCCAAATAAATGCTTTACAGAGTTCAAGTAACAGACACATCTCAACATCAACTGTTCAGAGGAGACTGCATGAATCAGGCCTTCATGGTTGAATTTCTGCAAGGAAACCACTACTAAAGGACACCACTACTAAAGGACACCACTACTAAAGGACACCACTACTAAAGGACACCACTACTAAAGGACACCACTACTAAAGGACACCACTACTAAAGGACACCACTACTAAAGGACACCACTACTAAAGGACACCACTACTAAAGGAAACCACTACTAAAGGAAACCACTACTAAAGGAAACCACTACTAAAGGAAACCACTACTAAAGGACACCACTACTAAAGGACACCACTACTAAAGGACACCACTACTAAAGGAAACCACTACTAGGTTTCCTAGTAAGGTGTGATGGTGTGCGTGTGCTTTGCTGTTGACACTGATTTATTTAGTATTCAAGGCACACTTAACCAGCATGGCTACCACAGCATTCTGCAGCGATATGCCACCCCATCTGGGTTGTGCTTAGTTAGACTATCATTTGTTTTTCAACAGGACAATGACCCAACACACCTCCAGGTGGTGTAAGGGATAATTGACCAAGACGGAGGGTGATGGAGTGCTGCATCAGATGACCTGGCCTCCACAATCCCCCGACCTCAACCAAATTGAAATGGTTTGGGATGAGTTAGACCGCAGAGTGAAGGGAAGGCAGCCAACAAGTTCTCAGCATATGTGGGAACTCCTTCAAGACTGTTGTTGGAAAAGCATTCCAGGTGAAGCTGGTTGAGAGAAGAGTGTGCAAAGCCGTCAAGGCAAAGGGTGGCTACCTTGAAGAATCTAATATATATTTTGATGTAACCCTTTTTTGGTTACAACATGAGTCCATGTATTTTTTCATAGTTTTGATGTCTTCACTATTATTCTACAATGTATAAAATAGTAAATATAAAGAAAACCCCTTGAATGAGTAGGTGAGTCCAAACTTTTGACTGGTACTGTACATTAAATTCCCTGGCGACAGCTCCAGTGGACATTCCTGCAGTCAGCATGCCAATTGCCCGCTCCCTCTGAGACATCTGTGGCATTGTTGTGTGACAAAACTGCACATTTTAGCGGCCTTTTATTGTCCCCAGCACAAGGTGCACCTGTGTAATGATAATGCTGTTAAATCAGATTCTTGATATGCCACACCTGTCAGATGGATGGATTATCTTCGCAAAGGATAAATGTTCACGAACAGGGATGTGAAAATTTGTGCACAATTTGAGAGAAATGAGCTTTTTGTACATATGGGAAAATTCGATCTTTTTTTTCAGCTCATGAAACATGGAACCAACACTTTACATGTTGAGTTTACATTTGTGTACAGTGTAGTTTCTATCAGTTTTTTGAACATATGCTGTCATAGTGAATTCATGTGAATGAACAAGCCTTTTCAGACTTTAAAATATGGCTGTATATAAACTTACTATATATAGTTACTATCAGCTTTAGGAACATATGCTGTCATTGTGAATGAACAAGCCTTTTCAGACTCTATGATATGGCTGTATATAAACTTACTATATATAGTTACTATCAGTTTTAGGAATGTCTACCCAAAATATCTCACCGTATTTTTTACTTTACCCAAACTGTCATGACATCAGTAACAGTCAGAATGTTGAAAATGTGTCAACGTCTAAATAACAAACTGGGCCATTTTTAAATAGCGTGTCAAACGGGGAGATGTTATGTTCTTAAGTTATTTTATGTTTAAGGAAGTGCGTAGGTCACATTCTGTATCATACAGCTATGAAGTTAGATATTTAGAACCACGTGCTCGATTGGAATCCAGCGACGTCTGTGTCTTCAGTGTCCTAGAACTGTTTAGTTTTTAGTGTTCTGACTTGTAAAACAGAATGAATAAAATAAGTAATGTAAACATATTATTAGTAATTACCAGGAAGCTCGACAACATTTCTTTTAAAATCACACTAAGATTGTTAAAACTGGCCTCAGGTTATTGAGGGATCTATTAGGATTTACCCTCGTAGCAAGGCCGTTTTATCATGTGGAGGTTTCATTCGGGTCTCTATTTTAAAAAACACACTGTCTTTGGCAGGAGAAAGGACAAACTCAGAGGAACCAGAGCCAGGGACGTCCAAACCAGCAAGACGACACCAGTGTTCCCACTGTGGAAAGTGTTTTAACCAGTTTGGGGACCTGAAACGACATGAGAGAATACACACAGGGGAGAAGCCTTACCACTGCTCCCAGTGTGGAAAGGGTTGTTACCTCTTATGGGAGCTTAAACAACACGAGAGAATACACAATGGGGAGAAGGCTTACCATTGCTCCCAGTGTGGAAAGAGTTTTAACCAGAAAAGCTACCTGAAAAAACATGAGAGAATACACACAGGGGAGAAGCCTTTTCACTGCTCCCAGTGTGGAAAGTGTTTTTACCAGTTAGGGGACCTAAAGCGACATGAGAGAATACACACAGGGGAAAAGCCTTATCACTGCTCCCAGTGTGGAAAGTGTTTTAACCAGTTAGGGGACCTAAAACGACATGAGAGAATACACACAGGGGAGAATCCTTACCAATGCTCACAGTGTGGAAAGAGTTTTAACCAGAAAAGCTACCTGAAAAAACATGAGAGAATACACATTGGGGAGAAGCCTTACCACTGCTCCCAGGGTGCAAAGGTTTTGCCCATTTTAGGAAGCCTGAAAGAACACGAGACAGCACACAGAGGAGAAGGCTTAGAAAAGCTCAGACTGCGGGAAAACATATTACTCATTATAGTCACTTAAAGGTCATTAGAGAATACACACAGGAGAGAAAAATGACTTCTCTTAGCGTGTATATTGATATTTCACGTCATATTGACTTAAAATTCATCAGAGAACATACACAGTGCTCCCGTTGTCTTATATTGTTGACTGGTAATGTTTTTACCTGTTTATACCATATGAAATTGAATTGTACAAAGTATACTCAAACATATATTTGTATGTTTTTATTAGAAAACATGAATTTAATATGGAGTATGTCAGTTTGAATATAGAGTAGATCAGATTCCATGTGTTTAAATGGTCCTTTTTTAAACTCTGTGTGTGTTTATCTGGGTGTGTCATTCCTCCAGCACTACAGATAATCAAGTGATATTTGGATGTGATGCATTTGTTCCATTGTTTACATTTGCAATGTTGGTCCACTGATGATTTAATGACATTAAAATGTTCACAGACTCTGTAATGGAAAATGTTAATTGTATGTGTCCACATAACTGAGTATGTGACTAACCTTGTGAAACTGTCCTATTATAATCTCCTGTTCCTGGGAGTATCATCCTGTGTTGCAAATCAGCTGCACCTGCATCCTTGTATGAATAAAGTCCCTCCCAGGATCAGGAAACTATAAAGATATGTGCTCATCACCCAATACTTCAGGAATTAAGACTGTCTACACTGCGCTGTGTAACTGTTATTCTCTCTGAGCTCAGAAATAAAGACTCTTGGTTTGACTTGGACTCCAGCAGATCCTTATTTTATAATATCCACCACAACTCTCCCACGGATTGCTGTTTCATCATTGTCTCAATGAAGAGTTCTTTGTTTTATTTTCCTGGGGTAATTTACAAACCTCCCACTGGTTGAATAAACTTTGTTTCCATGTCATTTCAACAAAACAAATCCATGTGATGATGTTTGATTAATGTGGAAAACTGATTGGATTTGTAAAAAGCCATGAACATCAGGTAATTTTTTATTTTTCACGAACTGGCAACCTAAATCCAATGACAGGTGACATTTTGTGTTGATTTCATGTTGAATTCACTTTAGTTGACGAATCAAAGAAATGTAAATAGAAACTAGATGTTGAACTGACGTCTGTGCCCAGTGGGCTGGTTTGAATACGTGGCAGGTGTTGGATCAATATCCACTTTCGTTGCTAAGTCCATGCAATTTGCGCCAGATTTCCATGTGAATATTCTCAAATCTGCATAAAACAATATACACATTTTCCCATCAGAAATGTTTGCCTCAAACAGACTTATTGCGGATAAAAGGCTTTGCGTAATGACGTAGTGCACAAGAAAAATAACGTTTCCTGTTAAATTCCCATGTACCGAAAGAAAAATACAAGTTAAATTGGTTTCCATCACATTTTCAACTCCCCTGATGGTTTTAAAACTTGTGTAAAATAGAAAACGTGCTCTTGTCCCGTGCACTGTAGTCAACAGCTCACATATACAGTGATGGTAGGCTACCTACATGATGAGATTATTATGGATGAGAGAGATATTATTTTATTTGTCAAATGGCAGCCAAGCATCAATCATCATGTCACCAGAATAAGACCCTCAAAATGTATTGGAAAGGAGCATCAAGCTCATCACATGAAGTTTCACCACCCTGTGAAGTTCATAACTTATTTCGTCTGCCTAATAAACTGCATGGTTTCCCAAGTCGTAGAGGGAGGACCACACAACATATCATCACGTGACTCCAAGTTAAAACAGATGTGATGCTTAGTATATAAATATTTGTGGATAAATGAGTTTCCACCGCCATTTCTTGCTCATACATTTTTACTGACACAAAAAGACCCCACCATGTCAAACAAACTAACAAATTGTCTATCTGCATTAATAAAAGTGTACAGGCATATCCTGTTTCCTTCATCCCGGTCATTACTTTTGAAATGGTTGGATCAATATCCACCTTCATGATATGGATGAAGCCTGATTTGGAATGTCTGAGTAGTTCTATATGATGTCATAATACACCCCTCTGATAATCAAGTGATATTTAGAATGTCTGAGTAGTTCTATCTGATGTCATAATACACTCTGATAGTGATCCATTTGCTCCATTGTTTCCATGTCAGTTGGTTTCCCACTCTGATGATTTATATCTGACAGAGGGGCTTTAAAGGAATAGTATGGTCACATTTACAGGTTGTGGCTCAGTATTCTTAGTATGATGTGAAAAAAGAACAATCAACTATTTATTGATAATGTATATTCCTATTCAGCTTCTACATCTGCATAGAGGCAAACAGTATCTTAAAGTTGATTAAATATATATATATATATAAATTGTACACTTCTATTTTCACAATTTGAATTATTATTCATCAAAAACTATACCAACAATACACTGCAGCTTTGACGTCAAGAAGAGATTGGGCTGATGGGTGTTGGTGCTACTATACAGGTAAGGCTGTCCAATATGAATGTTCAATACACACAATAGGTTGATCAGTAGCCAGTTAGCTAGCTGCTACAGTCCAATATGAATATTCAATACACAATAGGTTGATCGGTAGCCAGTTAGCTAGCTGCTACAGTCCAATATGAATGTTCAATACACACAATAGGTTGATCAGTAGCCAGTTAGCTGTGCTGCTACAGTCCAGTATGAATGTTCAATACACATAATAGGTTGATCAGTAGCCAGTTAGCTAGCTGCTACAGTCCAATATTAATGTTCAATACACACAATAGGTTGACTGTTGACCAATATGAATGTTCATAATGAGGGAAAAATAAAGGTGGGCTCTCCTGTCAACATGGGGCTCCTGCTGCAGGTAGCCTAGCGGTTACTAGTGTTGGGCCAGTAACCGAAAGATCTCTGGTTTGAATCCCAAAGACAACTAGGTGAAAAATCTGTCAATTTGCCCTTGAGGACAGCAGCAGCAGGAGCCTCATGTTTCTCCCATTCTTCTCTGCAGATCCTCTCAAACTCTGTCAGGTTGGATGGGGAGTGTCACTACAAAGCTATTTTCAGGTCTCTCCGGAGATGATAAATCGGGTTCAAATCTGGGCTCTGGCTGGGCCCCTCAAGGACATTCAGAGACATCTCCCAAAGCCACTCCTGCATTGTCTTGGCTTTGTGCGTAGGGTCGTTGTCCTATTGGAAGGTTAACCTTTGCCCCAGTCTGAGGTCCTGAGTGCTCTGGAGCAAGTTTTCAAAAATGATCTCTCTGTATTTTGCTCCGTTCATCTTTCCCTCGATCCTGACGAGTCTCCCAGTCCATGCCGCTGAAAAACATCCCCACAGCATGATGCTGCCAACCCCATGCTTCACCGTAGGAATGGTGCCAGGTTTCCTCCAGACGTGACCCTTGGCATTCATCAGACCAGAGAATTGTGTTACTCATGGTCTGATAGTCGTTTAGGTGCCTTTTGGCAAACTCCAAGCTGGCTTTCATGTGCCTTTTACTGAGGAGTGGCTTCCGTCTGGCAACTCTACCATAACGTCCTGCTTGGTGGAGTGATGCAGAGATGGTTGTCCTTCTGGAAGGTTCTCCCATCTCCACAGAGGAGCTCTGTCAGAGTGACCATTGGGTTCTTGGTTACCTTCCTGACCAAGGCCCTTCTCCCCCGATTGTTCAGTTTGGCCGGGCAGCCAGCAGTAGGAAGGGTCTTGGTGGTTTCAAACTTCTTCCTTTTAAGATGATGGGGACCTTCAATGCTGCAGAAATGTTTTGGTACACTTCCCCAGATCTGTGCCGTGACACAATCCTGTCTCGAAAGGAGTATATAACATCAAATATAGGCTACTTAAAGTTCATGAGAGAACACACATATGCTCGTACACTTGTCTCATTTTTACAAGAATAGAATTGTGCTTTTGGTCATGCAATATTTTCTTGATATATATGTACACTGATCAAACCAAACATTTGGAGAGAAATAAACGTCCAAATATGGACTAGGAACCTCCCCCTTTTCCCTCAGAAGAGCCTCAATTTGTCGGGGCATGAACTCTTCAAAGTGTCCAAATCCTTCCACAGGGATGCTGGCACATGTTGACTCCAATGCTTCCCACAATTGTGTCATGTTGGCTGGATGTCCTTTGGGTGCAGTGAAGGCTCCTCAGAGAAGGATGGTCTTCCCCTTCCTCCTCTGAGAAGCCTCCACTGCACCCAAAGGACATCAAGCCAACATGACATAATTGTGGGAAGGGATTTTCAGTGAGTTTCAGAAGAAAATAAATTGGTAAAACATTAAAATAAAATAATTTTGGGATACAACTATACTAAATATAATCACATCACCAAATAATTGAATAAAAAAATAATTGAATAAAACATACTATTTTGCGTCCTCCTCTGGGTACATTGACTTCAATACAAAACCTAGGAGGCTTATGGTTCTCAAGGCTTCCATAGACTTAAACAGTAATTATGACAACTTCCGGAGGACATCCTCCAACCTATCAGAGCTCTTTCAGCATGAACCTTCTCCGCTGTGCAATATGGTTTCCGAGCTGGTCATGGGTGCACCTTATCCCCGCTCAAGGTACTAAACGATATCATAACCGCCATCGAGAAGAGACAATACTGTGCAGCCGTATTCATGGGTTGGCACCCCCCATTGGGATGTGCCATGGCGAAGATCTTTGTGGGCTATACTCGGCCTTGTCTCAGGATGGTAAGTTGGTGGTTGAAGATATCCCTCTAGTGGTGTGGGGGCTGTGCTTTGGCAAAGAGGGTGGGGTTATATCCTGCCTGTTTGGCCCTGTCGGGGGTATCATCGGATGGGGCCACAGTGTCTCCTGACCCCTCTTGTCTCAGCCTCCAGTATTTATGCTGCAGTAGTTTATGTGTCGGGGGGCTGGGGTCAGTCTGTATATCTGGAGTATTTCTCCTGTCTTATCCGGTGTCCTGTGTGAATTTAAGTATGCTCTCTCGAATTCTCTCTTTCTCTCTTTCTTTCTCTCTCTCGGAGGACCTGAGCCCTAGGACCATGCCTCAGGACTACCTGGCATGATGACTACTTGCTGTCCCCAGTCCAGCTGGCCGTGCTGCTGCTCCAGTTTCAACTGTTCTGCCTGCGGCTATGGAACCCTGACCTGTTCACCGGAGGTGCTACCTGTCCCAGACCTGCTGTTTTCAACTCTCTAGAGACAAACGTTTCTTAAACAGAAAAAAACGGGATAAACGTACCTGAATTTGTCAAATAAAATCAAACTTTATTTGTCAAATGCGCCGAATACAACAAGTGTAGACCTTACAGTGAATTGCTTACTTACAAGCCCTTAACTAACAGTACAGTTCAAGAAAAGTTAAGAAAATGAGCAAATGACCAAAAGTAAAAAATAATAAAAAGTAACACAATAAAATAACAATAACAAGGCTATATACAGGGGGTACTGGTACCGAGTCAATGTGCAGGGGTACAGGTTAGTCGAGGTAATTTGTACATGTAGGTCGGGGTGAAGTGACATTTCATAGATAATAAACAGCAAGTAGCAGCAGTGTACAAAACAAATGGAGGTGGGGTCAATGTAAATAGTCCAGGGGGCCATTTGATTAATTGTTCAGCAGTCTTATGGCTTGGGGGTAGAAGCTGTTAAGGAGCCTTTTGGTTCTAGACTTGGTGCTCCGGTACCGCTTGACGTGCGGGAGCAGAGAAAACAGTCTATGACTTGGGTGACTGGAGTATCTGACAATTTTTTGGGCTTTCTTTATAATTGTCCTGGATGGCAGGAAGCTTGGCCCCAGTGATGTTCACTACCCTCTGTAGTGCATTACGGTCAGATGCCGAGCAGTTGCCATACCAGGCGGTAATGCAACCGGTCAGGATGCTCTCGATGGTGCAGCTGTAGAACTTTTTGAGGATCTGGAGACCCATGCCAAATCTTTTCAGTCTCCTGAGGTGGAAAAGTTGTTGTCGTGCCCTCTTCACGACTGTCTCGGTGTGTTTGGACCATGATAATTAGTTGGTGATGTCTTCAAGACTGTCTCTCACCTAAAAAACCTATCTCGACCTGTGTGCACCTACGTTCTAAACTTTCAGTCATAGGCTAGGTTGTAGCAATCTCATGATGGGTATAGGGAAAATGTTAGTATCATGTAGTAGCCTAAACCTATTGCTGTTACATTGAACAGGGTGAATGGAATATGAATGACAGTTATCCAATATGCTGTAATAGAATTAAGGCCATGCTCATGAAAAAACAAATCGTTCTGCCTCATCTTAAACACCACTGTTTGGGTGGTGGATGATTCTTGGTACACATGGGAAACCGTTGAGCTGGAAAACCTCAGTAGCGTTGCAGTTCTTGACACAAACCGGCGCCTGGGACCTACTACCATCCCCCGTTCAAAGACACTTAAATATTTTGTTTTCCCCATTCACCGTCTGAATGGCACACATACACAAGCCATGTCTCATTTGTCTCAAGGCCTAAAATGCCTTTTTTAACTTGTCTCCTCCCCTTCATCTATACTGATTGAAGGGGATTTAACTAGTGACATCAATAAGGGATCATAGCTTCCAGCCCCAGCTAACACACCAGACTCCAATAATCACCTAATCATAATCTTCAGTTTAGGATGCAGTTTGATTAATCAGCTGTGTTTGCTAGCGATGGAGAAAAAGTGTGACACCAATCAGGCCCCCGAGGACTGGAGTTGCCCACCCCTGGTTTGCAGGATGATTGGTTTCTTAAAGAGCGTAGCTTTAATGGAATAGTACAGTCACATCTAGATAAAAACGAATGTGAAAAATTAACAGAGCAAATGTTTATTAAAACACTACCTATTCATAGAAGTATGTATTCATCATTTACTATATATCAGCTTATTGTTAAATTATTCTGACGATTTTTCCAATACAAAAGTGTAGTAACTATTGTTTCCAAACTGCGTTAACCACTCCAGCCAGCAGATGGCGATATGCGTCTTTCAGGTGTTGATTCTTGCGTGACGTATAATGGACTGGACGGGACGCTTCTTCAGGAACAACAACGCGGCTACTCTTTCAACCACCTCGGTAGCTTGCTAGCCAACATAAAACTGAAAGATTGACGCTTTAGACCATGTTAATGTACATTAGCTAATCTCAGTGTTGTTAACGCAGTTCAGTTGACGTATCAACTGGTTAACTTTAACCTAATTTGCTTGTTCAATTTTCAAAGTTGTTAAAACATTGATACTGAGCCTAGCGTTAGGCTAGTCGCTAATTCTAACATCCCAGACCATGAGCTCACTAAACTACTCATCCCCTGTTAAAGAAGAGGTCCTCTGTATGCAGAAAGAAGCTCTGAGGCTGAACATTGTCGTGAAAGAAGAAGAGGATGTTATAGAGGAAACAGAGGAAGAACCTTTCAGAGAGGAAGACGATGCTATCTCAGTAGAGGTGAAGAAGGAGGACGATGCTATCTCAGTAGAGGTGAAGAAGGAAGACGTCTTGGGAGTGAAAGTGGAGGAGACAGAATATCAGATTAACACCAGTGAGTACTGTCTTAAAAACAGAGCCACACACTATGCCGTTAGTTTAACTAATGTGGGGATTTTAAGGGGCATTCTACTGAAGTTCTACACGTGAATATGTTGTTCAGTACTGTAGGAATTGTTAAAGGGGCCATCTGCCTTTGTTAGTTTTAATCTGCCATTGGTACATATATTTTGGGGACTTTTAAATTAGATTTATTAAATTATCCATGTGGTCTACATTAAAGTGCATCTCATCTAGTATAACAGGCTTTTAAAATGCAATGTTGGAGCATAATTTATACTTACAATATCAAAGGGATGCAAAAGGGGCCCATTCAGTGGAACGACCCTTTAACATTTGCATTTTAGGCCCTGTTTAGAGAGATTAATGCCTCTTGTAAGACCCTATGATTATAATAGACGGTCGTAAGTTCACTATCTGTTTGATGTTCTCATTCACACAGGAGAGAGACATGACTATTGTGGATCCTCTGGGGAGCCTCAACAACATCCTGATGCTGACGAGTCAGAGAAGAGTCTCTCCAGATCAGAACACCAGATGGTACAGCTTGGTCTGGTCTAACATACAGCTTGCTCTATCAGGGTCTGGGCTGGGTTTCTGTAAACCACTTCATGACAGCGATGACATAAGCATTCATAATGATATGTGTCTGTGTCCCCTCTTTATGGTTACCAGGACAACGCTAGCCCTTTCACCCTCCCGGAGTCCCCGTGTCATGCCTCTCCCGGTAGCACCTTACTGCTGGATATGAAGAGGTTGTCTGTGCTGCTGGTGGACTGCAGGAAAACAACGGGGCTGAGTGGAACTGTGAGAGGAAGAGAAGAAAAGAAAGGATCAGATTTGACTCATCAAAGTAAGTGCTGTAGTTTAGTTTGAACAAATTCAATAGATCTGCCCACTGGTATCTGTTACCAGGACAACCAGCAGAGTTCTGTTAGTTGACAGGAAGATAGACTGGTATATGTTACCAGGACAACCAGCAGAGTTCTGTTAGTTGACAGGAAGATAGACTGGTGGATATGGATGTTATGAATATAACACTGAAAAAGGATTCTGCCAATAAAAAGAGAGAAACCAATAGACCATATAAAACCTTGATGAAAGTTATCTTTAGAGAGAAAGTTTCAAGATGATCTGATGTAAGGTGCTTTTTACAAAACCTTTTCCTTAAAACATGATGGATGTTACATTGCATGTCCCAGTCAACCCCCCCTTTCTTTACAAGACTCTAGAACACACAAACTAAACTCCAGACACTTAAATGTGGTCTGTATTGCTTCATTAACATCTGATCTACACAACTTGTTAAACGGGCCAATATATATTTTAAAACAAGCTCCTTTTTTTGTCTTGACCTCCATCTTTGTAATGGACAAAGTTAATTTCATTTCCTACTTTAACAGGTCAAATAAAGCCTGAACTCCAACATATTGACCTTACAGAAGATGGTTTCATTTGGAAATGACTAACTTTATTAATAAAATGTGTAACTGATGCTAACAGTTGAAATTCCTCCACTGTCCCTGTCCCCATACCGGGCTCAAACCAGTGATCCTCTGCTTCTCAACACACGTGACTGCTCTCCTTGAGAATAAACTCTATTCAGAGTTCTAGAGCCACACACTCACTATAGCACAATAATTACTATAGCACAGTGTATTTAACAGATGGTGAGATCAGAAACAAATCAGCCCCTTTGTTGCTCTGTTTCAGAGCTACTCTGCCTTCTGACGAAGGAAAACCTTTTCAACTATAAATGTGTATTTGGCTGCCATTTAGGCTGCAACAACTATACAGTGGAACACCCCCTGATCTGTTGTTTTATGAAGGGTCACCTACGCCCAGTACCCAAACAGCTAGTCTCATCCTGGGATTTTTATGTTTTGCTTGAGACCATTTCCGCTGTTGGGGCCGCTGGAAAGAATAGAAATTAGATTTATATTGTTTAAAACTGCTTTACTTCAGCCATTATATCCGTATAATGAGTTACACCCCCATATCTTCATGAGATTCTATAGTAGCAAGGATCTGACACTTCCGGAGGGCTTGATGGCTCAATCCACCAGAGGTATGGCTACAACATAGGCATTGTTCAAAGGCATCTCTGTTCAAGAGATCTGTAATGCAGCATGTTGTGGTGATGTACCTTCATGAGGTTCTACTGACTGGACATCACTACACATACGGTGAGTAGAGTGGGGACCTCTGAGGGATGATCCTGTCTAGACTTGGCATCAGAGAGTATATGAGCTCTGTGGTAGTTGACTATATCCCCAAAGTGAGAGACTAACGAGTCACTGAAATAGAACTGAAGGTTCCCTAACAGAACCCTGATTCTATGATATTCACCAGGTTACCTAACAGAACCCTGATTCTATGATATTCACCAGGTTACCTAACAGAACCCTGATTCTATGATATTCACCAGGTTACCTAACAGAACTCTGATTCTATGATATTCACCAGGTTACCTAACAGAACCCTGATTCTATGATATTCACCAGGTTACCTTTCACACATGGAAGACGGGAGCGACTATGTCCCTGATATAGGAAGTGGTCTGCTATTGGCCGTTGCTATCGGAGAGGACAGTGCCTCCTGAAAGTATTCAGACCCCTTGACTTTTTCCACATTTTGTTACATTACAGCCTTTTTCTAAAAACACAATACCAAACATTTTTGTTTGATAATTTTGCTAATTTACCAAAAAATACAAAACTGAAATATTACATTTACTTAAGTATTCAGACCCTATACTCAGAACTCTGTTCAAGCAGCAGGTTCTGCTCTGGAGCAGGTTTTCATCAAAGATCTCTCTTAAAGGAGGACTGTAGCATCTAATGATGAAACATTATGGAGTCTTAAAGGAGGACTGGGATGGGAAAGGAAAGGGGATATCTAGTCAGTCACAACTGAATCCATTCACCCTAAATGTGTCTTCCGCATTGAACCCAACCCCTCTGAATCAGAGTGGTGCGGGGGCTGCCTTAATCGATGTCCACGTTATCGGCGCCCGGGGAGCAGTTGTTGGGGGTTAACTGCCTTGCTCAAGGGTAGAACGCCAGCTTTTTTCTACCTTGGGGGGCGTGCGGATTCGAACCAGCGACTTCTCGGTTAATGGCCCAACATTCTTAATCTCTAGTCTACAAATGTCACAAATGTTCCAACTTCAATTCATTATTTCTCAATGATGCAGATTCCCGGATTATGCGACGTTCAGAATGAGACTGTAGAGGAAATTGATTAATTAGCGACTGTTGTAAAATCGATGTTCTGATATTCTTTGAGGTAATTTGGGAAATAGAAACTCAATAAAACTAATTTCCCCATGGTGCCCAGGTTAATGAGTTAATAATTGTCTGATTCATTTAATCACGCAATTATAAACCGTTAATCATTCGATGAGCAGCAGTCGTCACATTAACTAATACAACGTCACGACATATTGGCACCCCGTGGGAGGCATCGAAGATAAAACTATGGCCGCACTTTTGGGTTAATTCCATACCAATTGTGTAGCAAGATACATATATACCATTAATAGCTATAGGCAGGACTGGTGTGGGAGAAGCGTGTGTGTTTCGTTCCATTTCACCCAGATACTGGTCGGGAGAGAACCACCCCTGTGGTACATCTGACGAATGTCAGTGTGTCGGAGGGTCTACTGAATGCTACGAGCTAGGGCATATGTACCAGCCGATGTAGACATTCTGAGAATAATACTAGTGGCCCAACTAGTAGGTCGCTTTCAGGAGTGATCTGACTCGGTCATAAGCAATTCCTAGAGCAGAGGACATATGAGCCAGCCATTACGGAAATTTGAGTAGATATATTCGTTTGACCGAAGCGAAGCCATTATCTTTCTACCTCTCGCATTTGGTAACGTGAAGAGTTTAAGGGTTGAACGTGAGACGTCACCTAGTAAAACCGTTCCCTTGTTGGGGGGAACTTCCCTTGCGCGGCGAAGTGGAAGGAAAGCTAAGCATTGCGCCAGATGCTAAGCTAAGAAAGGGGAGCAGCCATTTTTGTTTCCCCCTTTGTTCATAGTGAATTCCCGCGCCGGGCGGGAATCATGTGAGATCTCAGCTTGCGCTATCAGTAACCTCTGGCGAAGAATCGCCAGTCATTTTTCATGAAATAATTCAGGTTACGCTGTAGGATATCAAACCAGTCTCAACTGATTGGATATCATTGTCTCATTCAATTTAATACATACTGTAACGACCCGGTATTGTGTTCTGTGTTTGTGGGTGTGTTATGGTTCTCATGGCTACTAGCAGGGGTTAAATATGTCAGGACAGATGGAAAGGTTGGGGGGGTATGATGGGTAATCCCGCGGGGTTTGGAAATGCATCAATAGGGATTACTGTCTCATCTTTCTTTCTTTTCTGTTCGGGGCCTTGATCAGTTCCTATGAGAGTGACCCTTAACTCGACATGGTAACATTGTGTACGTTCGGCATTTAGCGGCGTGGGCTGTGGCCGGAACAATAGCCCAGTTTAGGAATAAACCTGTGTTCTGACCTGCACACCTAGAGTCCGTCTCTTTTCCCTTTATGACCCAGCCGGGTCATTACAATACATTAAATTGCTACACTACCTTTCCAGGTTGGTTATTGGAATAATACACACACTAATGTCTTCTAACCAATGAGATGGTTAAACTTTTCCACATTAACTTAGATATAACAACTATGTCAGGTTAATTAAAGCTAATACCTTTAGCATATACAGGGTTGACAAATCTTTCAAATTGATTAATAGATTAAATCCGTTTTACCAGTTCAATGGTGTTTAGGGAGACCTTTTAACATCATTGTGAAATTCCACCTTCCCTGATACCTTGGCGATTTTAGCTAGTGTTAATAGAGACCTCTGGTGGTGAAGAATCGGCAGTAATTACTTTAAAATAATTCAGGTTACGCTGTATGATATCAAACCAGTCTCAACTGATTGGATATTATTGTCTCATTCAATTTAATACATACATTAAATTGATACACTACCTTTCCAGGTTGGTTATTGGAATAATACCCAAACTAATGTCTTCTAACCAATGAGACATCGTTAATCTTTTCAACGTTAACTTAGCGATAGCAACTCTTTCAGGTGAAGTAAAGTTAAAATTCCCAAATAGCCTATACAGGTTAGATTTTTCATTAAAATCGATTTAATCAATCAAATCTGTTTTGGCAAGTTCAGTAATAACCAACTCGCATTACTGACTCAGTCTTGATGATTCATTGACATTTACAAACTGAGTTAAATTGTGTTTGCAGCCTCCAACTCAAAAACCCAAATATTACGTAAAGTGAAATAACTGATCATTATAACAACGAGCAATCCATCAGATGTGTTTCCACCCATTCCCCCTCTAATCAGTGGACCTTCACCCACGGAAAGATTGATCACTGACCTCAGCAACGATGCAAATCCTAACTATGCACAGGGGCTGAAAATGTTAGATAAGCGAGAAAAATGCAGACATTGTGACAGACGCTCTCCAAAATAGACCATCAGGCGGAGGCCTTGTGAAGGTTCTCTCCAGTTTAGCCCTCAACTATGGCCACCAGCAGAGATGGACAGTGCACCAGTACCTCAGTGGCCACCAGCAGAGATGGACAGTGCACCAGTACCTCAGTGCCCAGCAGCAGAGATGGACAGTGCACCAGTACCTCAGTGGCCACCAGCAGAGATGGACAGTGCACCAGTACCTCAGTGCCCACCAGCAGAGATGGACAGTGCACCAGTACCTCAGTGCCCACCAGCAGAGATGGACAGTGCACCAGTACCTCAGTGCCCAGCAGCAGAGATGGACAGTGCACCAGTACCTCAGTGCCCACCAGCAGAGATGGACAGTGCACCAGTACCTCAGTGCACACCACCAGAGATGGACAGTGCACCAGTACCTCAGTGCCCAGCAGCAGAGATGGACAGTGCACCAGTACCTCAGTGCACAGCAGCAGAGATGGACAGTGCACCAGTACCTCAGTGCCCACCAGCAGAGATGGACAGTGCACCAGTACCTCAGTGCCCACCAGCAGAGATGGACAGTGCACCAGTACCTCAGTGCCCACCAGCAGAGATGGACAGTGCACCAGTACCTCAGTGCCCAGCAGCAGAGATGGACAGTGCACCAGTACCCCAGTGCCCAGCAGCAGAGATGGACAGTGCACCAGTACCTCAGTGCCCACCAGCAGAGATGAACAGTGCACCAGTACCTCAGTGCCCACCAGCAGAGATGGACAGTGCACCAGTACCTCAGTGCCCAGCAGCAGAGATGGACAGTGCACCAGTACCTCAGTGCCCAGCAGCAGAGATGGACAGTGCACCAGTACCTCAGTGCCCAGCAGCAGAGATGAACAGTGCACCAGTACCTCAGTGCCCACCAGCAGAGATGGACAGTGCACCAGTACCTCAGTGCCCACCAGCAGAGATGGACAGTGCACCAGTACCTCAGTGCCCACCAGCAGAGATGGACAGTGCACCAGTACCTCAGTGCCCACCAGCAGAGATGGACAGTGCACCAGTACCTCAGTGCCCAGCAGCAGAGATGGACAGTGCACCAGTACCTCAGTGCCCACCAGCAGAGATGGACAGTGCACCAGTACCTCTGAGTCCGCCATGATGATTCCGGGAAGAACCACAGAGGTTTCTGTAAGTCTGAACCTGGCGCCCGGATACCGGGTGGAAGGCACCACTGCGTTCTTCCAACCCTCTCCGCAACTATTCGACTTGGGGCTAACTATCAATGGCAACCCGCTGTTGGAACTGACCACTAGATCCACTTACCCCCTGGTACAAAATCTGACTCAAGCGGATATTTCCATTCCTCGGCACACTCAGCTAGGAACATTGATCGATTACTTCTTCCATGATTTTGAACTGGTTGTTCCCGTGATTGGGCCTCTTCCATCCTCCCTAGACCTAGATGGAAAGGGAGGTACGCTGTTTACTTGTCTGTCAAAGGCATTCGCAGTAACCCCCATATTGCCACTTGACGACACATCAACGTTCAGGCTGGATGTCGATTCTGACATCTGTTCTAAAACCAACCGGTAAATGGTGTCTTACCGTTGACTATAGACAACTCAACAAACTGGTTCCCTTGTCTCGTTGGCCAATGACACAGCTCGACCCAATGTTGAAAATCTGTGAACGTCTAAATAAGAAATTGGGCCATTTAAACAGCATGTGTCGAACCCTTTCGACAACGGGGAGATTTTACTGATGTGCTTTGTGTCTTCGACGTAAAAACAAGTTTTGGACTTCCACTTAAAATTACTTATTTACTTATTTTATGTTTAAGGAAGTGTGTACAGTTGTGGCCAAAAGTTTTGAGAATGACACAAATATGAATTTTCACAGTCTGCTGCCGCAGTTTGTATGATGGCAATTTGCATATATTCCAGAATGTTATGAAGAGTGATCAGATGAATTGTAATTAATTGCAAAGTCCCTCTTTGCCATGCAAATGAACTGAATCCCCCCCAAAACCGGAAGCTTCAAAAGGAGGGTGGTGCTTGGAATCATTGTTCTTCTTCTGTCACCCATGGTTACCTGCAAGGAAACACGTGTCGTCATCATTGCTTTGCACAAAAAGGGCTTCACAGGCAAGGATATTGCTGCCAGTAAGATTGCACCTATATCAACCATTTATCGGATCATCAATAACTTCAAGGAGAGCGTTTCAATTGTTGTGAAGAAGGCTTCAGGGTACCCAAGAAAGTCCAGCATGCGCCAGGACCGTCTCCTACAGTTGATTCAGCTGCGGGATCGCGGCGCCACCAGCACATAGCTTGCTCAGGAATGGCAGCAGGCAGGTGTGAGTGCATCTGCACACAGACTGATATTCAGCAAAAGGTAGAGGGATTGGACTGCTGAGGACTGGGGTAAAGTCATTTTCTCTGATGAATCCCCTTTTCGATTGTTTGGGGTATCTGGAAAAAAGCTTGTCCGGAGAAGACAAGGTGAGCGCTTCCATCAGTCCTGTGTCATGACAACGATAAAGCAGCCTGAGACCATTCATGTGTGGGGTTGCTTTCAGCCAAGGGTGTGGGCTCACTCACAATGTTGCCTAAGAACACAGCCATGAATAAGGAATGCCACCAACAAATCCTCCGAGAGCAACTTCTCCCAACCATCCAGTAACAGTTCGGTGACGAACAATGTCTTTTCCAGCATGATGGAGCACCTTGCCATAAGGCAAACGTGATAAGTAGCTCAGGGACCAAAACATCAATATTTTGGGTCCATGGCCAGGAATCTCCCCAGACCTTAATCCCATTGAGAACTTGTGGTCAATCTTCAAGAGGCGGGTGGACAAACAAAAAACCCACAAATTAACAAGTCCAATACAGCAAATGAAAGATAAACATCTTGTGAATCCAGCCAACATGTCCGATTTTTTTTTATGTTTTACAGCGAAAACACAATATAGCATTATATTAGCTTACCACAATAGCCAAAAACACAACCCATTTATCAGCAGCAAAAGTTAGCGATCGCAAAAAACCAGCAAAAGATATACAATTATTCACTAACCTTGACAAGCTTCATCAGATGACAGTCCTATAACATCAGGCTATACAATACACTTATGTTTTGTTCGAAAATTTGCATATTTTGAGCTGAAATCCGTGGTTATACATTGTGAAAACGTAGCAACTTTTTTCCAGAATCTCCGGATATATTTCTGACACTCACCTATTCTGACCAAATAACTAATCATAGACTTTACTAAAAAATACATGTTGTACAGCAAATGATAGATACACTAGTTCTTAATGCAATCGCCGTGTTAGAATTCTAAAAATAACTTTAGTACGACATACAGCTTACGTTATAGCGAGACAGCGCCCAAAATCAGGGCTGAAAATAATACTAAACATTTTTGACAGAAATACTAAATAACATCATAAATGGGTCCTACTTTTGCTGAGCTTCCATCAGAATCTTGTACAAGGGGTCCTTTGTCCAGAATAATCGTTGTTTGGATTTAGAATGTCCTCTTCGTCTGTCGAATTAGCAACCAAAGCTAGCCAAGTGGCGCGAAGCTGTCCATCGTCACCAAACGCAGAGAGCGGAACACGCCAAAACTCCCGATAAACTTTCAATAATCTGATAAAACTATATTGAAAAAACATACTTTGCGATGATATTATCACATTTATCAAATAAAATCAAAGCCGGAGATATTAGCCGTCTATAACGAAAGCTTTTCAGAAGGCAATCCAGAGTTCCTTCCCGCGCCTTCCTGAACAAAGGATATTGGGGTCATGTCATTCCAAGAGCTCTCTTTTGACCTCAGATCAAGCTATACACCCCATTTCACCTCTCACTGCCTATTGACATCTAGTGGAAGGCGTATGAAGTGCATGTATAGTCATAGATTTGAAGCAAATGAATAGGAAGGCCCTGGAACAGAGCCTCGATTTCAGATTTTTCACAGGAAGTTTGCTGCAAAATGAGTTCTGTTTTACTCACAGATATAATTCAGACGGTTTTAGAAACTTGAGTGTTTTCTATCCAATAGTAATAATAAAATGCATATTGTACGAGCAAGAATTGAGTATGAGGCAGTTTAATTTGGGAACAATTTTTTACAAAGTGAAAACAGCGCCCCCATATCCCAAAGAGGTTAATTGACACCAGGGTGGATTGCAGAGGTCTTGAAAAAGAAGGGTCAACACTGCAAATATTGACTTTTTGCATCAACTTCATGTCATTGCCAGTAAAAGCCTTTGACACTTATGAAATGCTTGTAATTATACTTCAGTATTTCATAGTAACATCTGACAAAAAATATCTGAAGACACTGAAGCAGCAAACTTTGTGGAAATTAATATTTGTGTCATTCTCAAAACTTTTGGCCACGACTGTAGGTCGCATTCTGTATCATACAGCTATGAAAGTTATATATTTAGAACCACCTGCTCGATTGGAATTAAGCGACGTCTGTGTCTTGAGTGTACTAGAACGGTTTAGTTTTTTGTGTTCTGACTTGTAAAACAGAATGAATAAATAAGTAATGTAAATATTATCAGTAATTACCAGGAAACTCTACAACATTTGTTTTAAAATCACACCAAGATTGTTAAAACTGGCCTTAGGTTATTGAGCGATCTGATTAGGATTTACCCTCGTAGCAAGGCCTATTTATCATGTGGAGGTTTCATTCAGGTCTCTTTTTTTAAAAACACACTGTCTTTGGCAGGAGAAAGACCAGACTCAGAGGAACCAGAGCCAGGGATGTCCAAACCAACAAGAAGACACCAGTGTTCCCACTGTGGCAAGTGTTTTAACCAGTTAGGGAACCTGAAACAACACGAGAGAATACACACAGTTGAGAAGCCTTACCACTGCTCACAGTGTGGAAAATGTTTCAATCGGTCAGGGGATCTGAACAAACACGAGAGAATACACACAGGGGAGAAGCCTTACCATTGCTCCCAGTGTGGAATGAGTTTTAACCAATTAAGGAGCCTGAAAGTTCATGAGACAATACACACAGGGGAGAAGCCTTACCACTGCTCCCAGTGTGGCAAGTGTTTTAACCAGTTAGGGAACCTGAAAAAACATGAGAGAATACACACAGGGGAGAAGCGTTACCACTGCTCCCAGTGTGGAAAGTGTTTCAGCTGGTCAGGGGATCTGAAAAAACATGAGAGAATACACACAGGGGAGAAGCCTTACCATTGCTCCCAGTGTGGAAAGAGTTTTAACCAATTAAGGAGCCTGAAAGTTCATGAGACAATACACACAGGGGAGAAGCCTTACCACTGCTCCCAGTGTGGCATGTGTTTTAACCAGTCAGGGAACCTGAAAAAACATGAGAGAATACACACAGGGGAGAAGCCTTACCACTGCTCGCAGTGTGGAAAAAGTTTTAACCAGAAAGGACACATGAAAGCTCATGAGAGAATACACACAGGGGAGAAGCCTTACCACTGCTCACAGTGTGGAAAGAGTTTCAGCTGGTCAGGGGATCTGAAAAAACATGAGAGAATACACACAGGGGAGAAGCCTTACCACTGCTCGCAGTGTGGAAAAAGTTTTAACCAGAAAGGACACATGAAAGCTCATGAGAGAATACACACAGGGGAGAAGCCTTACCACTGCTCACAGTGTGGAAAGAGTTTCAGCTGGTCAGGGGATCTGAAAAAACATGAGAGAATACACACAGGGGAGAAGCCTTACCATTGCTCCCAGTGTGGAAAGAGTTTTAACCAATTAAGGAGCCTGAAAGTTCATGAGAATACACACAGGGGAAAAGCCTTACCACTGCTCCCAGTGTGGAAGGAGTTTTAACCAGAAAAGCAACCTCAACCAACATGAGATAATACACAACGGGGAGAAGCCTACATATTACTAATAACAGTCACTTAAACGGCATAAGAGAATCCACACAGGAGAGAGAAATTACTTCTCTTAGCATGTATATTGATATTTCACATCACATTGACTTAAAATTCATCAGAGAACATACACAGTTCTCCCGTTGTCTTATATTGTTGACTGATAATGTGTTTACCTGTTTTTACCATATGAAATTGCTTCTTCCAATTATTGATAAACATGTACCTGTTAAGAAACTGACTGTTAGAACTGTAAAGACTCCGTGGATTTATGAGGAATTTAAAAACTGTATGTTTGAAAGAGTTGGGGCAAAAGGAGTGGCTAATAAGTCTGGCTGCACATCTGGCTGGCTTATGTACTGCAAATTGAGTAATGATGTGACCAAACTCAACAAAATAATACACTTTATTAGGAAGCCAAGATCAATGATTTAACTTCTTATGGCTGCAGGGCGGTGCCGGTACACTTATGACAACAGCCACTTCAAGTGCAGGGCGCGAAATTCAAAAGATATATTTTTTAAATATTTAACTTTCACACATTAACAAGTCCAATACAGCTAATGAAAGATACACATCTTGTGAATCCAGCCAACATGTCTGATTTTTAAAAATGTTTTACAGGGAAAACACCACGTATATTTATGTTAGCTCACCTCCAAATAGAAAAAAGCACAGACATTTTTTCACAGCACAGCATGCACAAAACCAACCAAACTAACCTAGAACCAACCAAACTAACCAAGAAACAACTTCATCAGATGACAGTCTTATAACATGTTATACAATAAATCTATGTTTCGTTCGAAAAATGTGCATATTTCAGGTATAAATCAGTTTTACATTGCAGCTACCATCACAGCTACCGTCACAAAAAGCACCGAAGCAGCCAGAGTAATTACAGACACCAACGTGAAATACCTAAATACTCATCATAAAACATTTCTGAAAAATACATGGTGTATAGGAAATGATAGATACACTAGTTCTTAATGCAATCGCCGTGTTAGAATTCTAAAAATAACTTCATTACGACATAAGGCTTACGTTATGGCGAGAGAGTGCTCAAAACCTGGGCGCAAAACTAATAGTACACAAGTTCGACAGATATATGAAATAGCATCATAAAATGGGTCCTACTTTTGATGATCTTCCATCAGAATGTTGTACAAGGGGTCCTTTGTCGTGAACAATCGTTGTTTGGTTTTAGAACGTCCTCTTCTCCAGTCAATTAGCATGGAATGCTAGCAAAGTAGCGCGAAGCTCTCCTTCCTGAACAAAGGCACACAACGCAACACGTTGCGTCCCGAATAAATTTCAATTATCTAATAAAACTATATTGAAAAAACATACTTTACGATGATATTGTCACATTTATCAAATAAAATCAAAGCCGGAGATATTAGTGGTCTATAACGACAGCTTTCCAGAAGGCAATCCCAGGCTCCTTCTCGCGCTTTCCAGAAAACAGGAAATGGGTGACACGTCATGCCAAGAGCTTTTATTCCACCTCAGACCAAGATAAACACTCCATTTCTTCTCTCACTGCCTATTGACATCTAGTGGAAGGTGTATGACGTGCATGTATACTAATACGTATCAAGCCCATTTATAGGCAGGCCCTAGAACAGAGCATCGTTTTCAGATTTTCCACTTCCTGATCAGGAAGTTTGCTGCAAAATGAGTTCTGTTTTACTCACAGATATAATTCAAACGGTTTTAGAAACTAGAGAGTGTTTTCTATCCAATAGTAATAATAATATGCATATTGTACGAGCAAGAATTGAGTACGAGGCCGTTTGAAATGGGCACCTTTTATCCATCTACTCAATACTGCCCCTGCAGCCATAAAAGGTTAAAGAATGATGGAAAAAAACTTGTAAAAAATCATAATGAAAGAAAAGCAGTGCAAGTATTGAATGTTGTAAAGTTAGTGTGGGAGAGGTGGAAAAATTGTTATCGATCAATAATGACATTGACAACTTAGATGGAAAGCTACTGAGGACAGTAGCTGACTCTATAGCCACTCCTATCTGTCCTATTTTTAATCTGAGCCTAGAGGAAAGTCTTTGTCCTCAGGCCTGGAGGAAAGCCAAAGTAATTCCATTACCCAAGAGTGGTAAACACGGCCTTTACTGGTTCTAACAGCAGACCTATAAGCTTGCTGCCAGCTCTTAGCAAACTGTTGGAAAAAATTGTGTTTGACCAAATACAGTGCTATTTCTCTGTAAACAAATTAACAACAGACTTTCAGCATGCTTATAGAGAAGGGCACTCAACACTGACACAAATGACTGATGATTGGTTGAGAGAAATTGATAATAAGAAGATTGTGGGAGCTCTATTGTTAGATTTCAGTGCAGCCTTTGATATTATTGACCATAACCTGTTGTTTAAGAATGTCTGTGCTATGGCTTTTCAACCTCTGCCATAATGTGGATTCAGAGCTATCTATCTACTAGAACTCAGAGGGTTTTTAATGGAAGCTTCTCTAATGTCAAACATTTAAAGTGTGATGTACCGCAGGGCAGCTCTCTAGGCCCTCTACTCTTTTCTATTCTTACCAATGACCTGCCACTGGCATTAAACAAAGCATGTGTGTCCATGTATGCTGATGATTCAACCATATAAGCATCAGCAACCACAGCTAATGAAGTCACTGAAACACTTAAAGAGTTGCAGTCTGTTTTGGAATGGGTGGCCAGTAATAAACTGGTCCTGAACATCTCTAAAACTAAGAGCATTGTATTTGGTACAAATCATTCCTTAAGTTCTAGACCTCAGCTGAATCTGGTAATGAATTGTGTTGCTGTTGAACAAGTTGAGGAGACTAAATTACTTGGCATTACCTTAGCTTGTAAACTGTCATGGTCAAAACATATAGATTCAATGGTTGTAAAGATGGGGAGAGGTCTAGCCTCAAAGAGATGGTCTGCTTTTTTGACACCACACTCCAAAAAGCAAGTTCTGCAGGCTCTAGTTTTGTCTAATCTTGATTATTGTCCAGTCGTGTGGTCCAGTGCTGCAAGGAAAGACCTAGTAAAGCTGCAGCTGACCCAGAACAGAGCGGCACGTTTTGCTCTTAATTGTAATCAGAGGGCTGATATTAATACTATGCATGCCAGTCTCTCTTGGCTAAGAGTTGAGGAGAGACTGACTGCATCACTTCTTCTTTTTATAAGAAACATGAATATGTTGAAAATCCCAAATTGTTTGCATAGTCTGTAGGGGAATTCTGCCCTATGTGCACAGAAGAGACCACAGGAAATCCGTATTTGATCAGAGCTTAGTTTGTTTAATAAGGATTGCAACCCGGAGTTTACACTTACAGCAATTTGTAAGCAAGACACTCAGTTCAAAAGATGGTGTTTTCCCTTTTTATCCCCTACTGAGGATCACCCCGCCCAGGGTGATGTCCCTTAACTTTAACACCATATAACCTCATAATTAATAGTTGCTAATACAAAGATGTCTCTGCCAGGCAGAGTTCAGCTTATTGCGTTATTGGCAGTTAGTTTCCCAATCACTCTTCCCCTTATTGCTATCATGTCAGACTGGAAGTAAGACTGGAACATAGTATCAACAGGAACTCTTAGTTCCCTTTATCCATCTGTTACCTAAAATATAGTTTCAACACACAGACATCTGATTTTGTACAGTTGACCTTTTCATGCACTTGCAAGGTGTCAACCACTGATTCTTAATCTCAAGCTAAAGCAACACATGAATCATTGTACTTTTGTCATCACAGGTGCTCCTATAATGTACAGATATCATCAAAGTTCTTACAAGTCAACTTACACACAGCTCTGACACACACACTTATCCCACCAGACATGCCACCGGGGGTCTTTTCACAGTCCACAAGATTCCAGAACAAATTCAAGAAAGCGTACAGTATTATATAGGGCCCTTATTGCATGGAACTTCCTTCCATTTCATATTGCTCAAATAAACAGCAAACCTGGTTTCAAAATTCAGATCAAGCAACACCTCACGGCACAACCCCTCTCCCCTATTTGACCTAGATAGTTTGTGTGTATGCATTGATATGTAGGCTACGTGTGCCTTTTACAAAATGATTTTGGTTAGGCCAGGGTGTGACTCGGGTGGGAATTCCAGTTTCTTTATTTCTATGTTTTCTATTTCTTTGTTTTTGGCCGAGTGTGGTTCCCAATCGGAGGCAGCTGTCTATCGTTGTCTCTAATTGGGAATCATACTTAGGCAGCCTTTTTCCACCTGTGTTTTGTGGGTAGGTGTTTTCTGTATAGTTAATTTGCCTTACAGAACTGTTCGTTCTTCTCTTTGTTATTTTGTTCGAGTGTTTTTTGATTCAATAAAAATCATGAACACTTACCACGCTACGCTTTGGTCCATGCCTTCCGACGAGAGACGTGACAATTATGTGTCATGTTTTGTGTTCACCCCAGGAAGAGTAGCTGCTGCTTTTGCAACAGCTAATGGGGATCCTAATAAAATACCAAACTCTGTTATTCTCTCTGAGCTCAGAAATAAAGAATCTTGGTTTGACTTGGACTCCAGCAGATCCTTATATTATAATATCCACCACAACTCACCCACACATTGCTGTTTCATGATTGTCTCAATGAAGAGTTCCTCATTCCACTTTCCTGGGGGCATTTACAAGCCTCCCACTGGTTGAATAAACGTTGTTTCCACGTCAAATTAAAATTCATCCTTAACATTGATGAACCTTCACTATGTTCATCCCTAAACTAGTAACATTAACTATTGTCTATTGTTATTCTCAGTAACCTTCCTGGCCTTATGAAATCCAAGCTAAATACAATGTTCCCACCAGTTTTCATGTCTTTGGTTTTGCAAACATTTGTTTATTCAGTTATTTTCTCATTTAAGATGAATATTGTTTTAATTCTATATGGGTCACGACTTGCTTTGGTCATGTGTTCCCTTATGGGTCAATGATTTTAATTAGAATATAGCAATTATGCTCTCTCCTCAATCACTTACAGTTTCTTTGTAAAGTATTCAGACCCCTTGACTTTTAGGTTTAGGTCATCATTAAAGGGGACATCTTAAATATTACAGTGACCCTTTCAAAGACAGACATCCCTCGGACCTCCCCCCATAACTATTTTTAAAAGGGTAAAAATGATCTGTTTTCTATAGCATTAAGGTCAGGGCTTTGTGATGCCCACTCCAATACCTTGACTTTGTTGTCCTTAAGCCATTTTGCCACAACTTTGGAAGTATGCTTTGCGTCATTGTCCATTTGGAAGACCCATTTGCGACCAAGCTTTAACTTCCTGACTGATGTCTTGAGATGTTGCTTCAATATATTCACATAATTTTCCTCCCCCATGATGCCATCTATTTTGTGAAGTGCACCAGTCCTTCCTGCAGCAAAGCACCCCCACAACGTGATGCTGCCACCTGTGTGCTTCACGGTTGAAATGGTGTTCTTCGGCTTGCAAGCATCCCCCTTTTTCCTCCGAACATAACGATGGTCATTATGGCCAAACAGTTCTATTTTTGCTTCATCAGACCAGAGGACGCCTTCGGGCGTTTGGAAATCGCTCCCAAGGATGAACCAGACTTGTTGAGGTCTACAATTTTTTTTCTGAGATCTTGGCAGATTTTATTTTATTTTCCCATGATGTCAAGTAAAGAGGCACTGCGTTTCAAGGTAGGCCTTGAAATACATCCACACGTGCTCTTCCAATTGACTCAAATGATGTCAATTAGCCTATCAGAAGCTATGAAAGCTATGACATAATTTTCTGGAATTTTCCAAGGCTGCTTAAAGGCACAGTCAACTTAGTGTATGTAAACTTCTGACCCACTGGGATTGTGATACAGTGAATGGTAAGTGAAATAATCTGTCTGTAAACAATTGTTGGAAAAATGACTTGTGTCATGCACACAGTAGATGTCCTAACCGACTTGCCTAAACTATAGTTTGTTAACAAGAAATGTGTGGAGTGGTTGAAAAATGTGTTTTAATGACTCCAACCTAAGTGTATGTGAACTTCGACTTCAACTGTATCCTTCACTATCTATTCTTTACTATCTATTGCATCTTAGCCGCTCTGTTAATGCTCATCCATATGTTTTATACTTATATATATCCCATTCCTTTACTAGATTATATGTATTAGGTTTAGTTGTGGAATTTGTTAGATATTATCTGTTTTATACTGCTGCACTGTCGGATCTAGAAGCATAAGCATTTTGCTACACTCACAATAACATCTGCTAACCATGTGTATGTGACCAATAACATCTGCTAACCATGTGTATGTGAGCAATAACATCTGCTAACCATGTGTATGTGACCAATAACATCTGCTAACCATGTGTATGTAACCAATAACATCTGCTAACCATGTGTATGTGACCAATAACATCTGCTAACCATGTGTATGTGACCAATAACATCTGCTAACCATGTGTATGTCACCAAAAACATCTTCTAACCATGTGTATGTGACCAATAACATCTGCTAACCATGTGTATGTGACCAATAACATTTGATTTGATTTCAACAAAACAAATCCATGTGATGTTTGATTAATGTAGAAAACTGATTGGATTTGTAAAAAGCCATGAACATCAGGTATTTTTTATTAATTTTCACACAACTGGCAACCTAAATCCAGTGACAGGTGACATTTTGTGTTGATTTCATATTGAATTCACTTTAGTTGACGAATCAAAGAAATGTAAATAGAAACTAGATGTTGAACTGACGTCTGTGCCCAGTGGGCTGGTTTGAATAAGTAGCAGGTGTTGGATCAATATCCACTTTAGTAGCTAAGTTTCCATGTAATTTGCGCCAGATTTCCATGTGAATATTCTCAAATCTGCATAAAACAATATACACATTTTCCCATCAGAAATGTTTGCATCAAACAGACTTATTGCTGATAAAAGGCTTTGCGTTATGACGTAGTGCACAAGAAGAATAACGTTTGCTGATAAATTCCAATGTACAGAATGAAAAAAACAAGTTAAATTGGTTTCCATCGCATTTTCAACTCTACTGATGCTTTTAAAACTGTTGTGTGAAATAGAAAACGTGCTCTTGTCCCGTGCACTGTAGCCAACAGCTCACATATACAGTGATGGTAGGCTACCTACATGATGAGATTATTATGGATAAGAGAGATATTATTTTATTTTTTTAAATGTCAGCCAAGCATCAATCATCATGTCACCAGAATAAGAACATCAAAATGTATTGGAAAGGAGCATCAAGCTCATCACATGCAGTTTCACCACCCTGTGAAGTTCATAACTTATTTCATCTGTAGCCTAATAAACTGCATGGTTTCCCAAGTCGTAGAGGGAGGACCACACAACATATCATCACGTGACTCCAAGTTAAATAAGATGTGATGGTTAGTATATAAGTATTTGTGGATAAATGAGTTTCCACCGCCATTTCTTGCTCATACATTTTTACTGACACAAAAAGACCCCACCATGTCAAACAAACTAACAAATTGTCTATCTGCATTAATAAAAGTGTACAGGCATATCCTGTTTCCGTCATCCCGGTCATTACTTTTGAAATGGTTGGATCAATATCCACCTTCATGATATGGATGAAGCCTGATTTGGAATGTCTGAGTAGTTCTATATGATGTCATAATACACCCCTCTGATAATCAAGTGATATTTGGATTGTCTGAGTAGTTCTATATGATGTCATAATACACTCCTCTGATAATCAAGTGATATTTAGAATGAGTAGTTCTATCTGATGTCATAATACACTCTGATAGTGATCCATTTGCTCCATTGTTTCCATGTCAGTTGGTTTCCCACTCTGATGATTTATATCTGACAGAGGGGCTTTAAAGGAATAGTATGGTCACATTTACAGGTTGTGGCTCAGTATTCTTAGTACGATGTGAAAAAAGAACAATCAACTATTTATTGATAATGTATATTCCTATTCAGCTTCTACATCTGCATAGAGGCAAACAGTATCTTAAAGTTGATTAAATATATATATATAAATTGTACACTTCTATCTTCACAATTTGAATTATTATTCATCAAAAACTATACCAACAATACACTGCAGCTTTGACGTCAAGAAGAGAATGGGCTGATGGGTGGTGGTGCTACTCTACAGGTAAGGCTGTCCAATATGAATGTTCAATACACACAATAGGTTGATCAGTAGTCAGTTAGTTAGCTGCTACAGTCCAATATGAATGTTCAATACACACAATAGGTTGATCAGTAGCCAGTTAGCTGTGCTGCTACAGTCCAATATGAATGTTCAATAAACACAATAGGTTGATCGGTAGCCAGTTAGCTAGCTGCTACAGTCCAATATGAATGTTCAATACACACAATAGGTTGATCGGTAGCCAGTTAGCTGTGCTGCTACAGTCCAATATGAATGTTCAATACACACAATAGGTTGATCAGTAGCCAGTTAGCTAGCTGCTACAGTCCAATATGAATGTTCAATACACACTAGGTTGATCGGTAGCCAGTTAGCTGTGCTGCTACAGTCCAATATGAATGTTCAATACACACTAGGTTGATCGGTAGCCAGTTAGCTAGCTGCTACGTCTTTAGCCGCACAGCTAGCTAACACAGCTCGCTATCAACAAAGTCAAAATGGACTCCAGGCTTGGTGGTGGCAGCAGTGCACTACAACCACTGTTTACCGGAGCTTCCAGAGTGAATTCTTTTTGGGCTATATAAAGAGGGCACGACAACCTATTTCCCCTCAGGAGACTGAAAAGGTTTGGCATGGGTCTTCAGATCACAACGCAGGGCCAGACGGATTACAAGGACGTGTACTCCGAGCATGCGCTGACCAACTGGCAAGTGTCTTCACTGACATGTTCAACCTCTCCCTGCCTGAGTCTGTAATACCAACATGTTTCAAGCAGACCACCATAGTCCCTGTGCCCAAAGAACACCAAGGTAACCTACCTAAATGACTACCGACCCATAGCACTCACATCTGTAGCCATGAAGTGCTTTGAAAGGCTGGTCATATCTGTGGAGATGGGAGAACCTTCCAGAAGGACAACCACCTCTGCAGCACTCTGCCAATTAGGCCCTTATGGTAGAATGGCCAGACGGAAGCCACTCCTCAGTAAAAGGCACATGACAGCCCACTTAGAGTTTGCCAAAAGGCACCCAAAAGATTCTCAGACCATGAGAAACAAGATTCTCTGGTCTGATGAAATCAAGATTGAACAATGGCCTGAATGCCAAGCGTGACGTCTGGAGGAAACCTGGCACCCTCCCTACGGTGAGGCATGGTGGTTGCAGAATCATGCTGTGAGGATGTTTTTCAGCGGCAGGGACTGGGAGGCTAGTCACAATTGAGCCAAAGATGAACAGAGCAACAGAGAGATCCTTGATGAAAACCTGCTCCAGAGATCTCAGGACCTCAGACCGGGGCGAAGGTTCACCTTCCAACAGGACAACGACCCTAAGCACACAGCCAAGATAACGCAGGAGTGGCTTCAGGACAAGTCTCTGAATGTCCTTGAGTGGCCCAGCCAGAGCCCGGACTTAAACCTGATTGAACATCTCTGGAGAGACCTGAAAATAGCTGTGCTGCAACGTTCCCAATCCAACCTGACAGAGTTTGAGAGGATCTGCAGAGAAGAATGGGAGAAGCTACCCAAATACAGGTGTGCCAAGCTTGTGTCGTCATATCCAAGAAGGCTCGAGGCTGTAATCACTGACAAAGGTGCTTCAACAAAGTACTGAGTAAAGGGTCTGAACACTTATGTAAATTTAGTTTTTCAGTTCAAATTTCTAAAAACCTGTTTTTGCTTTGTCATTATGGGGTATTGTGATGACGGAAAAACATATTTTTGGAAAAAGTCAAGGCGTCTGAATACTTTTCGAATGCTGTCCTCTCCAAATGTAGTTGTATTTTATTGGTTGGAATTGTTTTAAGATGGCCATACCGTGGATTATTTAGCTGTTTGATTTTTAATTCTAGGACCCCTTTAGGTATAAAAAATATATGTTTTAAAATATACAGTACCAGTCAAAAGTTTGGACACACCTACTCATTCCAGAGATTTTCATTATTTTTACTATTTTCTGCGTTGTAGAATAATAGTGAAGACATCAAAACTATGAAATAACATATATGGAATCATGTAGTAACCAAAAAAGAGTTAAACAAATATAAATATATTTTATGTTTGAGATTCTTCAAAGTAGCCACCCTTTGCCTTGATGACAGCTTTGCACACTCTTGGCAATGTAGAAAATAGTTAAAATAAAGAAAAACCCTGCAATGAGTAGGTGTGTCCAAACTTTTGACTGGTACTATATATATATACAGTGGGGAGAACAAGTATTTGATAAACATGTTGATAAACGGGAAAAAAAATGTTTTTTTAAGGAATAAGGTTTTGAAGTGTCTGTCCTATATCTAGGCGATATAAGAAAGCTCAGGTAATATTTTATATATTGTTTTACATATATTTAACCCCTTATTTTGGGGGGCACAAAACTACCTCCGTACTTCCATTTGTGTGTATAGGTTACATTCAAACGAGTTCCGATGAGCAACATTGAGAACACCGTTATGTTGGTGAGTCTCCCCTTTTCCATTTTATTTTGTAGCTCAAACGGTTTGGATGCTACAGACATTTTTTCGTGAGAAGACCCGATATTTGGGATGTCTTATGGTCTGACAAAAACCGCTGTAGCGACCACCTTCCACCGCACAGGCGGAAGGCCGACATTTGCAGATGTGATGGATTGAGACGCAGCCCATGCAACAAAACAGATCTTTATCTTAAACTGATAGATTTTTTTTACTATGTTACTTAGATTGACGCACAGGTGCTTCAATAGACTCTTAAGGATTATCATCACCAGTAGGCTAAGGCTATCACATCCTTATGATATACAGTATCTATTTTCATAAGAGTAACGTGACTGCATTAACATCACCAGTAGGCTAAGGCTATCACATCCTTATGATATACAGTATCTATTTTCATAAGAGTAATGTGACTACATTAACATCACCAGTAGGCTAAGGCTATCACATCCTTATGATATAAAGTATCTATTTTCATAAGTGCAACGTGTCTGCAAGAGACAGGTCGGAAATGTCAGACTGTTTTACGGGACAAATCAACCTTTTTTTCTAAATTAGTGGCGTTTGAATTTGTTGATAAAATGCAGGACATGATTGTTTGATTGTGCGGGACTGTCCGGGACATGTGGTCACCCTAATTACCCGCCTCACTGACTCTCCCTTGGCCAGGTGAAATTACATCTCTCTCAGAAGCACTTCTCTCGCTTCAGTAACTCAGCCACTCTTTTACCATCAGATGGTCCGTCAATCTGTAAGTCTCTGCTTTCTTCGCTTTTGATGTGCTGGTTTAGTTTTAGTTGTGTTCTGTGGGCTCCTGCCTGTGCTACTTGGTCTTGAGTTGTTAACAATGTTGGGCTCTCGCTTGCTACTTACTACTTACTGTGGTGGTTGGCTAGCTAGGCTAGTTAGCTGGCTAGGCTAGCAGGTTAAAATAGCTAATGTTAGCTGGCTGGCTAACATAACTGCATGTAACATGATTTGATAACTGGTTAGATGGCATTGTGTATTTACAAAACTTTGGCTCAATTTGCTATTAAAGCTGTATATTACAGCTAGCTCATGCAGAGCTGAAGTAGGTAGGTCTGGTAGGGCCACCATTAGCAGGCTAGTTGCCTAGAAACCTTGCAAGCTTATCTGTAACCGTCAATTCATAAAGTATTTGCTTGTAAGTTGGCTGAAGATGTTATTGAAACCACTAGTCATGAGTGCACACGATTTGGTTTAATTTGAAGTGATCTATTTGAAGATGTTTCTGTCAGAGTTTACATTGTAGGGAATAGGCTGGCTAGCCGGGTCCTCCATATTACTTCACAGCCTGTAAAAAAACATTCTGACATGACTTCGGCATTCTTTGGAATTCTGATCGGTTTTATGTACTCTAAAAATAGAAAAGAGAGGTGTAACTTTGCATTGGGACTTGTGATGCTATACTAATGCAGATCCATATGTTACATGTGGTTACATTTAGCTACCTTCACTTTAAGGGAGTTGTATGGCCACATTTAGATGTGAAAAAATAACAGACAGAGAAAACAATTTCTATTCTAACAGTATTTGGGTCATTCTTGAGCTCTGGTAATATTTCAGTCCCACTGACTGATTTTGATTATAAATTGAAATGTCCAGTATAATGAATTTAAATAAATATAGAATGAATTTAAACTTTATTATTACAAAATCATATTTTTTTAACTGACACCAAGAATTGTTTCATGTCCCCCAGGCGTTTCAATACATTTTTACTTGGGAAATTAATATTAAAATGTGCACATAATTTAATGCGAACATAAATTTGTGTTATTTTGTTGAGAAAGTATCTTTATCAAATAAATGCATGATTATTGATTAAATTTACACAATTTAGCTCTGTCCCTCAGTCTACATGTAACGGGTTGTAAATCTGTGACAGGGTTGAGTTATTTACTTTATTTATGAATATTGCATCTAAACAAATTAATAATTGAATATACACTGCTCAAAAAAATAAAGGGAACACTTAAACAACACAATGTAACTCCAAGTCAATCACACTTCTGTGAAATCAAACTGTCCACTTAGGAAGCAACACTGATTGACAATAAATTTCACATGTTGTTGTGCAAATGGAACAGACAAAAGGTGGAAATGTTCGGCAATTAGCAAGACACCCCCAAAAAAGGAGTGATTCTGCAGGTGGTGACCACAGACCACTTCTCAGTTCCTATGCTTCCTGGCTGATGTTTTGGTCACTTTTGAATGCTGGCGGTGCTCTCACTCTAGTGGTAGCATGAGACGGAGTCTACAACCCACACAAGTGGCTCAGATAGTGCAGTTCATCCATGATGGCACATCAATGCGAGCTGTGGCAAAAAGGTTTGCTGTGTCTGTCAGCGTAGTGTCCAGAGCATGGAGGCGCTACCAGGTCACAGGCCAGTACATCAGGAGACGTGGAGGAGGCCGTAGGAGGGCAACAACCCAGCAGCAGGACCGCTACCTCCGCCTTTGTGCAAGGAGGTGCACTGCCAGCGCCCTGCAAAATGACCTCCAGCAGGCCACATATGTGCATGTGTCTGCTCAAACGGTCAGAAACAGACTCCATGAGGGTGGTATGAGGGCCCGACGTCCACAGGTGGGGGTTGTGCTTACAGCCCAACACCGTGCAGGACGTTTGGCATTTGCCAGAGAACACCAAGATTGGCAAATTCGCCACTGGCGCCCTGTGCTCTTCACAGATGAAAGCAGGTTCACACTGAGCACATGAGCACATGTGACAGACGTGACAGAGTCTGGAGACGCCGTGGAGAACGTTCTGCTGCCTGCAACATCCTCCAGCATGACCGGTTTGGCGATGGGTCAGTCATGGTGTGGGGTGGCATTTCTTTGTGGGGCCGCACAGCCCTCCATGTGCTCGCGAGAGGTAGCCTGACTGCCATTAGGTACCGTAATGAGATCCTCAGACCCCTTGTGAGACCATATGCTGAGACATGCACATTTGTGGCCTGCTGGAGGTCATTTTGCAGGGCTCTGGCAGTGCACCTCCTTGCACAAAGGCGGGGGTAGCGGTCCTGTTGCTGGGTTGTTGCCCTCCTACGGCCTCCTCCACATCTCCTGATGTACTGGCCTGTCTCCTGGTAGCGCCTCCATGCTCTGGACACTACGCTGACAGACACAGCAAACCTTTTTGCCACAGCTCGCATTGATGTGCCATCCTGGATGAACTGCACTACCTGAGCCACTTGTGTGGGTTGTAGACTCCGTCTCATGCTACCACTAGAGTGAGAGCACCGCCAGCATTCAAAAGTGACCAAAACATCAGCCAGGAAGCATAGGAACTGAGAAGTGGTCTGTGGTCACCACCTGCAGAATCACTCCTTTTTTGGGGGTGTCTTGCTAATTGCCTATAATTTCCACCTTTTGTCTATTCCATTTGCACAACAGCATGTGAAATTTATTGTCAATCAGTGTTGCTTCCTAAGTGGACAGTTTGATTTCACAGAAGTGTGATTGACTTGGAGTTACATTGTGTTGTTTAAGTGTTCCCTTTATTTTTTTGAGCAGTGTATTATACATTATATATTGTTTATATTCACTTATGAAACATGCTGTAATGTGTTCCATGTGAACAGAAAATATGTTTTATGGCAGGTAGCCTGGTGGTAGGAGAGTTGGGCAAGACTCTTCAGTTGTTCCTTTAAGTTGCTCTGGATCCTAAATTACTCAATGATTATAGTGTATACATGTATATATTCTAAGAATCTTTGATTTAACGTTATTCCATTGAAACATCTAGGGAATGATGGCACCCACATCAGCAGCAGAACGACAAAGGCAGTGTCTAGCACGTCACAATGCTGACCCAGTAAAAAGGGAACAGTACTTTGAGAGGGAGAGATGGAAAAGGAATGTTGATTCAGGGGGAAAAAGAAAAGATAATTGATTTATTAAGTGAGACAGACCAGCATCAGAAGCGTAAACAGTGGAGAACAGCTTACAACAGAAGCAAGGAGAGGAAAGGAGCACTGAGGAACTTGACCACTAAGTCCACATCATGAACGTTGAAGAGAACGGCGGACAGGTTGGTGGCTAAGGGCCGTGATGTCAGTGATGCACAGGAGCTTTACAAGAATGTGTTGAAAAGAACAGACAAACACGTCAGTGAAGCTGTTCTGTGTGAAGAGTGCCGATGTTGAACGTGCGATGGAGATGATGCCAAGACCCATAAAAGCGGTGCCCTCCACCATGAGAATACACCAGGTCATCACCATGGCTCCTGGTGAGCTGATGTCTGGTGATGTCAGTAGCCTTTGTTCAACAAAGAAGGACCTAAACTGTACATGCTTTAATAACACACAGCACTTCAGTTTCAGGCAGAAGGTCCTGGCTGCTCCAGAACAGCCAGCCAATGAGGAAAATCCTTTTTTATCCAGGCATCACCCTCGGCACGGATGAAGTTAGTGTATAAGTGAAATATATACATCGCGTAGGACCAAACAGATTTTTCTGGAATTCTCGAGACGACTTCCACTAGTGTCAGTTTGATGAAGTCCTTGAGATGATTCCAGTCCTTGAGTCCTTGAGATGACCTCCCTACTCTTCTACATTTGCACACACTGTACATAGATTTTTCTATTGTGTTATTGACTGCACATTTGTTTATGTGTAACTCTGTGTTGTTGTTTTTGTCGCACTGCTTTGCTTTATCTTGGCCAGGTCACAGTTGTAAATGAGAACTTGTTCTCAATTGGCCTACCTGGTTAAATAAAGGTGAAATAAATACAAATAAATAAATACCATCATGAGGTTCTATAGTAGCGAGGATCTGACACCTCCGGAGGGCTTGATGGCTCAATCCACCAGAGGTATGGCTACAACATAGGCATTGTTCAAAGGCATCTCTGTTCAAGAGATCTGTAATGCAGCATGTTGTGGTGATGTACCTTCATGAGGTTCTACTGACTGGACATCACTACACATACGGTGAGTAGAGTGGGGACCTCTGAGGGATGATCCTGTCTAGACTTGGCATCAGAGAGTATATAAGCTCTATGGTAGTTGGTAGTTGACTAGGTTACCTTTCACACATGGAAGACAAATGTACTTAGATGTGAAGTCGGGAGAGACTATGGTCCTTATATAGGAGGTGGAGTCATCTGCTAGTAGCTGTTGCTTGACAGACGTTGTTTGATTGGATCTCCCTAGACTCCGCCCCTAATGAGGCTTATAATATCATAGAACAGGGGTTATGTTAGGTAACCTTAAGTTACAGGTCCTACTATGCTAATTTATCTGTATTAAATGGCCCATAACTTTAACACTAGCAGAGATCCTGGTACTAATATACCCTTAAAGTATATTATGTTCAACAATATATATAAAAAATCGAAACATTTATATTTTCAATATTTATATTTTCTATATTAATAAATTCATGTAAGAAATGTATGAATGAAATCAAAATACAAATCAAATCAAATTTTAAGTGTCGACCTTACAGTGGAATGCTTACTTACAAGCCCTTAACCAACAATGCAGTTTTAAGAAAAATAAGTGTTATGTATAAAATACAAATAATTCATATTAAAGAGCAGCAGCAAAATAACAGTAGCGAGGCTGTATACAGGTATTACCGGTACAGAGTCAATGTGGAGGCTATATACAGGTATTACCGGTACAGAGTCAATGTGGAGGCTGTATACAGGAGGTACCGGTACAGATTCAATGTGGAGGCTGTATACAGGAGGTACCGGTACAGAGTCAACGTGCGGGGGCTGTATACAGGAGGCACTGGTACAGAGTCAATGTGGAGGCTATATACAGGTATTACCGGTACAGAGTCAATGTGGAGGCTGTATACAGGAGGTACCGGTACAGAGTCAATGTGGAGGCTATATACAGGAGGTACCGATACAGAGTCAATGTGCGGGGACACAGGTGAGTCGAGGAAAAATACTACTCCTATTACAGAGCAAGTGGTAAAGCTTCATATGACACCCATTGTTGGAGGACTGTAGCATCTAATGATGAAACATGTAGCATCTCCACAGAGGAGCTCTGTCATGATTGTAGCAGGTTTACTAACACGTTACTTATATTAGCTGTGTTGACTATGACGTTACTTTAGCTAATATGGTGACAACGATGCTGTGTGTAGCAGTTATGAAATGGTTTGGTTTGGTTTGGAAAGGTTTTTTCTCCTGGTCACCTACAGTTGATGTGTTATTCATTGACGTCCACAAGCGAAGGGAAAAGGAGAGCGAATTGACGTGAGAGGAAATACAACGTGGCAGTTGTGAAAGTGAACTGTGTTTACGCGTCATCAGGGGTGAATTCATTCAGCCCGTTCTGTTTTCAAACGTTTCTTAAACGGAACAAAACCGGGATAAACATACCTGAATGTGTCCAATAGAATCTCTATTTCAGCTAGATGCAGGCGAGAGTGTGCAAGGCAGTATTGAATGTGTCTGTCCATGTGTCACTGTCTGTCACCTCAAATGTTTTTCTCGACCAGTGTGCACCTACATTCTAAACTTTCATTCATAGGCCAGGTTGTAGCAACCTTATGATGGGAATAGGGGAAATGTTAGTATCATCTAGTAGCCTAAACCTATCGCTGTTACATTGAACAGGGTGAATGGAATATGAATGACAGTCATCTAATATGCTGTAATAGAAATAAGGCCATGAATAAACAAATCGTCCTGCCTCATCTTAAACGGCACTGACCGCCACTGTTTGGGTGGTGGGCCATTCTTGGGAAACTGTTGAGCTGGAAAAACCCAGCAACTTTGCAGTTATTGACACAAACCGATGAGCCTGGCACCTACTACCATACCCCGTTCAAAGACACTTAAATATGTTGTCTTCCCCATTCACCCTCTGAATGGCACACATGCCCAATCCATGTCTCATGTCTCAAGGCTTAAAATTCCTTATTTAACCTGACTCCCCCCTTCATCTACACTGATTGAAGTGGATTTAACTAGTGACATCAATAAGGGATCATAGCTTTAGCCTGGATTCACCTGGTCAGTCTAAGTCATGGAAGGAGCAGGTGTTCAGGTGTTTTGTATACCCAGTGTATAGAACTACAGATATTCAAGTGCTATTTGCATGTGATGCATTTGCTCTATTGTTTACAGTATGATTTGTATCTTATAGAGCGTGACTTTAAGGGAAAAGTACCGTCACATCTAGATAAAAACGAATGTGATAAATGAACAGAGAAAATTTGCATTAAAACACTACCTATTCATAGATGTATTTATTCATCATCTACATATTCATATTAAGCTTCTACGTCTGTGTACAGGAACGTATTATTTGTAAGACGTAAGAGAAAATATATCAGCTTATTGTTAAATTATTATGACGTTCTTTCCAATACAAAAGTGTAATAACTGTTGTTTCCAAACTGCGTTACCCACTCCAGTCAGCAGATGGCGATTTGCATATTTCAGGTGATGCCTCTTGCGTGACGTATAATTTAGTGGACGAGACGTTTCTTCAGGAACAACAAGGCGCCTACTCTTTCAACCACCTCGGTAGCTTGCTAGCCAACATGAAACCGATAGATTGACGCTTTACACCGTGTTTGTGTACATTAGCTAATCTCAGTGTTTTGAACAGATTTCTGTTGACTTATCAACTGATGACCTTTAACCTAATTTGCTTGTTCAATTTGCAAACGTTTTAAAGATTGATACTGAGCCTAGCACTAGGCTAGTCGCTAATGCTAACTAACTAGCTAACATCCCCGACCATGAGCTCACTAAACTACTCCTCCCCTGCTAAAGAAGAGGGGGTCTGCTGTATGGAGAAAGAAGCTCTGGGACTGAACAATGTCGTGGAAGATGAGGGTGTTACAGTGAAAGAAGAGGAGGCTGTTACAGTGAAAGAAGAGGAGGCTGTTACAGTGAAAGAAGAGGAGGCTGTTATAGTGAAAGAAGAGGAGGCTGTTACAGTGAAAGAAGAGATAGAACCTTTTAGAAAAGAAGAGGATGCTATCTCAATAAAGGTGAAGGAGGAAGACGTTTTGGGAGTGAAAGAGGAGGAGACAGAATATCAGATTAACACCAGTGAGTACTGTCTGAAAAACAGTCACACACTATGCCGTTGTTGAACTAATGTAATGCAACACAAACAATATTTGACAAAATCATGATGAAAAAGGCCATTTTAGACATATTCATGCCTCGTGATTGTAATAGATACAGTCGGTTTGATGTTCTCGTTCACACAGGAGAGAGACATGACTATCGTGGATCCTCTGGGGAGCCTCAACAACATCCTGATGCTGACGAGGCAGAGAAGCGTCTCTCCAGATCAGAACACCAGATGGTACAGCTTAGTCTGGTCTCGCATACAGCTTGCTCTATCGGGGTCTGGGCTGTGTTTCTGTAAAGCACTTCATAACAACAGTGACATCAGCATCCATAATGATGTGTCTGTGTCCCCTCTTTATGGTTACCAGGACAACGCTAGCCCTTCCTCCCTCCTGGAGTCCCCATGTCGTGCCTCTCCCGGTAGCGCCTCACTGCTGGGTATGAAGAGGTTGTCTGTGCTGCTGGTGGACTGCAGGAAAACAACGGGGCTGAGTGGAACTGTGAGAGGAGGAGAAGAGAAGAAAGGATCAGATTTGACACATCAAAGTAAGTAGTTTAGTTTGAACAAATAAAATAGATCTGCCAACTGGTATCTGTTACCAGGACAACCAGCAGAGTTCTGTTAGTTGACAGGAAGATGGACTGGTGGATATGGATGTTGTGAATATCATAACACTGAAAAAGAATTCTGCCAATGAAAAGAGAGAAACCAATAGACCATATAAAACCTTGATGAACGTTAGTTTTAGAGAGAAAGTTTCAAGATAATCTGATGTAAGGTGCCTGTTTTACAAAAACTTTTCCTTAAAACATTATGGATGTTACATTGTCTGTCCCAGTCAACCCCCCTATCTTTACAAGACTGTAGAACAGGAAAACTAAACTCCAGACATTGGTCATTAATTAACTAATACTGGAGGAAAGCTGTGATCAGGCTGCCCACTCAAGAGAAAGCTTCAAACTGTAACCAGTGCCGTCAACCTGGTTCAGGTTATCAATCAACCTACCAGGGTAGTTACAAACAGTAGAGGAATGTAATCATCAACATGTTTTGGTCATATCTTTACTAATGCTGCAGAAATGTGTTTGAAAGCAGTATCCAGATCCATCAGATGTAGTGATCACAATATAGTAGCCATGTCTAGGAAAACCAAAGTTCCAAAGGCTGGGCCTAATATAATAGAAACAAAGATAAATGACTTGAAGAATGATTGTAAAAATCTTTGGAGCACCTTCAATTCAATTTTGGTTAGAAAAAAATCAACAATGACATGTCACCGGTGTTTGATTTCTATTTTACCTTTATTTAACTAGGAAAGTCAGTTAAGAGCAAATTCTTATTTTCAATGACGGCCTAGGAACAGTGGGTTAACTGCCTTGTTCAGGGGCAGAACAACAGAGTTTTAGCTTGTCAGCTCGGGGATTCGATCCAGCAACCTTTTGGTTACTGGCCTAGCGCTCTAACCACTAGGCTACCTGCCGCCCCAGAGCTACCTGTCTAACAGAACACAGTGTTCTTTAATGGAAGCCTGTACAACAAAATCAAGGTAGAATCAGGAATTCCCCAAGGCAGCTGTTTGGCACCTGCTTGTTTCAATCTTTACCAACGACATGCCAACGACATTTGAGTAAAGCCAGTGTGTCTATGTATGCGGATGACTCAACACTGTACACGTCAGCTACCACGGCAACTGAAATGACAGCAACACTTAACAAAGAGCTGCAGTGCGTTTCAGAATGGGTGGCAAGGAATAGTTAGTTAGTCCTAAATATTTCAGATTACCTGAAATTACATGGCCTACTATGCTAATTCTGTAGCGGTATTGTTAGAGGGGGGTAAAGATAAAGATTTTGTTGGTGCGCCAGGCAGGTATTAACCCTAGTTATTAAAGTTAGTTATTACCTATTATAACATTATTATTATATATTATTAAAACCGAAAGGATGAGAGTAGAATAGATAGAGTAGCGCTTCCAGACACATTCTAAACATGATGGAGTCTTAAAGGAGGACTGTAACATCTAATGATGAAACATTATGGAGTCTTAAAGGAGGACTGTAGCATCTAATGATGAAACATTATGGAGTCTTAACGGAGGACTGTAGCATCTAATGATGAAACATGATGGAGTCTTAAAGGAGGACTGTAGCATCTAATGATTAATTACTATGGAGTCTGATGCTTTAAAGGAGAAGTTTACCCAAAATCCAGAAACTCCTTAGTGATTCCATACATTGAAACTAGTCCAGTGGAGTTTGCCCTCTCCCTCTCTCTCTCCCTGTAGTGCTGTACTGAAACAGCTGCAAAAACGTGACTCGTGACTTTGCTGGATGCGGGCCTCGCTCTGCTGTTTTGCCAGTTAATTTGTTATTTTATTACAGCTATGGCCTTTGTCTTTCACCTGGAGTTGTTTATTTATGTCTGAGAAAAAAACACTTTTCAACATAAAACATATACAAATAAACTCAGCAAAAAAATGTACGTATCTTTTTCAGGACCCTGTTTTACAAAGATTATTCATAAAAATACAAATAACGTCACAGATCTTCATTGTAAAGGGTTTAAACACTGTTTCCCATGCTTGTTCAATGAACCATGAACAATTAATGAACATGCACCTGTGGAACGGTCGTTAAGACACAAACAGCTTACAGACGGTAGGCAATTAAGGTCACAGTTATGAAAACTTAGGACTCGAAAGAGGCCTTTCTACTGACTCTGGAAAAACACAAAAAGAAAGATGCCCAGGGTCCCTGCTCATCTGCGTGAACGTGCCTTAGGCATGCTGCAAGGAGGCATGAGGTCTGCAGATGTGTCCAGGGCAATAAATTGCAATGTCCGTACTGTGAGACGCCTAAGACAGCGCTACAGGGAGACAAGTCGGACAGCTTATCGTCCTCGCAGTGGCAGACCACTTGTAACAACACCTGCACAGGATTGGTACATCCAAACATCACACCTACAGGTACCTACAGGATGGCAACAACAACTGCCCAAGTTACACCAGGAACGCACAATCCCTCCATCAGTGCTCAGACTGTCCACAATAGGCTGAGAGAGGCTGGACTGGGGGCTTGTAGGCCTGTTGAAAGGCAGGTCCTCACCAGACATCACCGGCAACAACGTCGCCTCTGGGCACAAACCCACCGTCACTGGACCAGACAAGACCGGCAAAAAGTGCTCTTCACTGACAAGTCGTGGTTTTGTCTCCAGGGGTGATGGTCGGATTCGCGTTTATCATCGAAGGAATGAGTGTTACACGAGGCCTGTACTCTGGAGCGGAATCGATTTGGAGGTGGAGGGGCCGTCATGGTCTGGGGCAGTGTGTCCCAGAATCATCGGACTGAGCTTGTTGTCATTGAAGGCAAACTCAACGCTGTGCATTACAGAGAAGACATCCTCCTCCCTGATGTGGTACCCTTCCTGCAGGCTCATCTTGACATGACCCTCCAGCATGATAATGCCGCCAGCCATACTGCTCGTTCTGTGCATGATTTCCTGCAAGACAGGAATGTTAGTGTTCTGCCATGGCCAGCGAAGAGCCCGGATCTCAATCCCATTGAGCACGTCTGGGACCTGTTTGATCGGAGCGTGAGGGCTAGGGCTAGGGCCATTCCCCCCAGAAATGTCTGGGAACTTGCAGGTGCCTTGGTGGAAGAGTGGGGTAACATCTCATAGCAAAAACTGGCAAATCTGGTGTAGTCCATGAGGAGGAGATGCACTGCAGTACTTAATGCAGCTGGTGGCCACACCAGATACTGACTGTTACTTTTGATTTGGACCCCCCCAATCCCCCCTTTGTTCAAGGACACATAATTCCATTTCTGTTAGTCACATGTGTGTGGAAATTGTTCAGTTTATCCTTTTCTCAATAGGGGGTGCTGTTTACACTTTGTCGATTTTTCGTTCCCAGATTAAACTGTCTCGTACTCAATTCTTGCTCGTACAATATGCATATTATTATTACTATTGGATAGAAAACACTCTCTAGTTTCTAAAACCGTTTGAATTATTTCTCTGAGTGAAACAGAACTCATTCTACAGCACACTTCCTGTCAAGAAGTGAGATTTCTGAAATTGAGGTCTCTGTTCCAGGGTCGGTTTATAAATTCCCTTATAAGCTATGGGGCTACATGCACTGCATACGCCTTCCCCTAGATGTCAGTAAGCGGTGAGACTTTGAATGGAGCGGATAGCACCATCTGGGGGAGTATAAAACCTCTTGGAACGGAAGTACCGACCTTTTCGACGAGGCGCCTGACGCATGAGGGACACCGGCATGGCGTCTTCAAAAGCTTTCGGTTTAGCAGTTCTATATCTCCGGCTCTGATTTAATTTGGTTTTTTTTGTCTTAACCTCATAAGGTAGTTAATTTAAACCGACTTATAGCAGTTTATAGCAGTTTATTGCGATTTTCTGGAGTTTCTTTGTCAGGCATTATCACGAGTTGGGCACCTCTCCGGTACATCGGCGTTAGCAGCTAATTTCTACAGGAGTAGAGGACATCTTTCAACCAAATGACGATTGTTCTGGACAAAGGACCACTTGCCCAAGATTCTGATGGAAGATCATCCAAAAGTAAGAGCTATTTATGATGTTAATTCGTATATCTGTGGAAAGATGTAAAATTATTAGTCCGCCATTGATTTAGGCATGGTCTCGCTGTAACGCACGCTGAATGTCGAGTAACGTTAATTTAAAAAATCTAACACAGCGGTTGCATTAAGAACTAATGTGTCTTTCATTTGCTGTCCAACCTGTATTTTTCAGTCAAGTTTACGATTAGTTATCGATTAGATTAGGTACCTCTCCAAGATGGCGCCGGCCAGATTGCCTGAAATGTTGCTACTAATCACATTGTATAACCACGATTTGTGCTGCTAAATATGCACATTTTCGAACAAAACCTATATGCATTGTGTAATATGATGTTACAGGACTGTCATCTGATGAAGTATATCAAGGTTAGTCAAAAATTATATATCTTTTGCTGGATTGTTACGATCGCTAACCTTTGCTGCTGGTAAATTGCTTGTGTTTCTGGCTATTGTGGTAAGCTAATATAATGCTATATTGTGTTTTCGCTGTAAAACACTTTAAAAATCTGAAATATTGGCTGGATTCACAAGATGTTGGTCTTTCATTTGCTGTATGCTGTGTATTTTTCAGAAATGTTTTATGATGACTATTTAGGTATTTGACGTTGGTCTCTGTAATTATTCTGGCTGCTTCGGCGCTATTTCAGATTGCAGCTGCAATGTAGAACTGTGATTTATACCTGAAATATGCAAATTTTTCTAAAAAAACATATGCTATACAATAAATATGTTATCAGACTGTCATCTGAGGAAGTTGTTTCTTGGTTAATGGCTATATATATCTTTATTTGGTCGAAATTGTGATAGCTACCTATGCAGGAAAAAAATGGTGGAAAAAAAAGTTGTGTCTTTTGCTATCGTGGTTAGCTAATAGATTTACATATTGTGTCTTCCCTGTAAAACATTTTAAAAATCAGAAATGATGGCTGGATTCACAAGATGTGTATCTTTCATCTGGTGTCTTGGACTTGTGATTTAATGATATTTAGATGCTAGTATTTACTTGTGACGCTATGCTAGGCTATGCTAGTCAGCTTTTTTACTGTGGGGGGTGCTCCCGGATCCGGGATGGTGTGCAAGTAGAAGTTAAGGAAGTGTGTAGGTCGCATTCTGTATCATACAGCTATGAAAGTTATATATTTAGAACCACCTGCTCGATTGGAATCCAGCGACGTCTGTGTTCTAGTGTCCTAGAACTGTTTAGTTTTTTGTGTTCTGACTTGTAAAATAAGTAATGTAAACATATCAGTAATTACCAGGATGCTCTACATTTATTTTAAAATCACACTAAGATTGTTAAAACTGGCCTCAGGTTATTGAGGGATCTGATTTGCCCTCATAGCAAGGTTGATTTATCATGTGGAGGTTTCATTCGTGTCTCTATTTTTAAAAACCACACTGTCTTTGGCAGGAGAAAGACCAGACTCAGAGGAACCAGAGCCAGGGACGTCCAAACCAGCAAGAAGATACCAGTGCTCCCACTGTGGAAAGGGTTGTAACCGATTATGGGACCTGAAACAACATGAGAGAATACACACAGGGGAGAAGCCTTACCACTGCTCCCAGTGTGGAAAGAGTTTTACCACCTTACGTAACCTGAAAACACACGGGAGAATACACACAGGGGAGAAGCCTTACCACTGCTCCCAGTGTGGAAAGAGTTTTACCACCTTACGTAACCTGAAAACACACGGGAGAATACACACAGGGGAGAAGCCTTACCATTGCGCCCAGTGTGGAAATAGTTTTAACCACTTAAGAAACCTAACAAGGCATGAGAGAATACACACAGGGGAGAAGCCTTACCACTGCTCCGATTGTGGAAAGAGTTTTACCACCTCACGTAACCTGAAAACACACGAGAGAATACACACAGGGGAGAAGCCTTACCACTGCTCCGATTGTGGAAAGAGTTTTACCACCTCACGTAACCTGAAAACACACAGGAGAATACACACAGGGGAGAAGCCTTACCACTGCCCCCAGTGTGAAAAGAGTTTTAGCCGATTATGCTGGCTGAAAGAACACGAGCGAATACACACGGGGGAGAAGCCTTACCACTGCTCCGAGTGTGGAAATAGTTTTACCACCTTACGTAACCTGAGAATACACACAGGGGAGAAGCCTTACCACTGCTCCCAGTGTGGAAAGGGTTTTAATCAGTCAGGGGACCTGGAACGACATGAGAGAATACACACGGGGGAGAAGCCTTACCACTGCCCCCAGTGTGAAAAGAGTTTTAGCCGTAAAAGCTCCCTGAAAAAACATGAGAGAATTCACACAGGGGAGAAGCCTTAACACTACTCCCAGTGTGGAAAGAGTTTTACCCAGTTAGGAAGTTTGAAAGAACACATGGGACTGCACACAGGGGAGAAGCCTTACAAATGCTCAAACTGTGGAAAGACATATTACTCATCACAGTCACTTAACCATCATGTGCGAATCCACACAGGAGAGAATAATTACTTCTCCTTGTGTGTATATTGCTATTTCACATCACATTAACTGACAATTCGTTATGGTCTTATAATGTTGACTGAGAATGTGTTTACTTGTTTATACCATATGAAATTTAATTGTACAAAGTATACTCAAACATATGTTTTTATTAAGAAACATGAATTGAATATTGAGTATGTTAGTTTGAATATAGATTAAATCAGATTCCGTGTGTTTAAATTGTCATTTTTTAAACTCTGTGTGTGTTTATCTGGGTGTCTTTCCTCCAGCACTACAGATAATCAAGTGATATTTGGATGTGATGCATTTGTTCCGTTGTTTACATTTCAAGTTTCAAATCAAGTTTATTTTATATAGCCCTTCGTACATCAGCTTATATCTCGAAGTGCTGTACAGAAACCCAGCCTAAAACCCCAAACAGCAAGCAATGCAGGTGTAGAAGCACGGTGGCTAGGAAAAACTCCCTAGAAAGGCCACAACCTAGGAAGAAACCTAGATAGGAACCAGGCTATGAGGGGTGGCCAGTCTTCTTCTGGCTGTGCCGGGTGGAGATTATAACAGAACATGGCCAAGATGTTCAAAATGTTCATAAGTGACAAGCATGGTCAAATAATAATCAGGAATAAATGTCAGTTGGCTTTTCATAGCCGATCATTTAGAGTTGAAAACAGCAGGTCTGGGACAGGTAGGGGTTCCATAACCGCAGGCAGAACAGTTGAAACTGGAATAGCAGCAAGGCCAGGTGGACTGGGGACAGCAAGGAGTCATCATGCCCGGTAGTCCTGACGTATGGTCCTAGGGCTCAGGTCCTCCGAGAGAGAGAAAGAAAGAGAGAAGGAGAGAATTAGAGAGAGCCAAGATTTTCAAAATGTTCATAAATGACAAGCATGGTCAAATAATAATCAGGAATAAATGTCAGTTGGCTTTTCATAGCCGATCATTAAGAGTTGAAAGCAGCAGGTCTGGTACAGGTAGGGGTTCCATAACCGCAGGCAGAACAGTTGAAACTGGAACAGCAGCAAGGCCAGGTGGACTGGGGCAAGGAGTCATCATGCCCGGTTTGCCGTGACGTATGGTCCTAGGGCTCAGGTTCTCCGAGAGAGAGAAAGAAAGAGAGAACGAGAGAATTAGAGAGAGCATACTTAAATTCACACAGGACACTGGATAAGACAGGAGAAGTACTCCAGGTATAACCAACTGACCCTAGCCCCCCGACACATAAACTACTGCAGCATAAATACTGGAGGCTGAGACAGGAGGGGTCAGGAGACACTGTGGCCCCATCCGATGATACCCCCGGACAGGGCCAAATAGGAAGGATATAACCCCACCCACTTTGCCAAAGCACAGCCCCCGCACCACTAGAGGGATATCTTCAACCACCAACTTACAAGGCCGAGTATAGCCCACAAAGATCTCCACCACAGCACAAACCAAGGGGGGGCGCCAACCCAGACAGGAAGATCACGTCAGTAACTCAACCCACTCGAGTGACGCACCCCTCCTAGGGACGGCATGAAAGAGCACCAGTAAGCCAGTGACTCAGCCCCTGTAATAGGGTTAGAGGCAGAGAATCCCAGTGGAGAGAGGGGAACCGGCCAGGCAGAGACAGCAAGGGCGGTTCGTTGCTCCAGAGCCTTTCCGTTCACCTTCACACTCCTGGGCCAGACTACACTCAATCATATGACCTACTGAGGAGATAAGTCTTCAGTAAAGACTTAAAGGTTGAGACCGAGTCTGCGTCTCTCACATGGGTAGGCAGACCGTTCCATAAAAATGGAGATCTATAGGAGAAAGCCCTGCCTCCCGCTGTTTGCTTAGAAATTCTAGGGACAATTAGGAGGCCTGCGTCTTGTGACCGTAGCGTACGTATAGGTATGTACGGCAGAACCAACTCGGAAAGATAGGTAGGAGCAAGCCCATGTAACGCTTTATAGGTTAACAGTAAAACCTTGAAATCAGCCCTTGCCTTAACAGGAAGCCAGTGTAGGGAAGCTAGCACTGGAGTAATATGATCAAATTTCTTGGTTCTAGTCAGGATTCTAGCAGCCGTATTTAGCACTAACTGAAGTTTATTTAGTGCTTTATCCGGGTAGCAGGAAAGTAGAGCATTGCAGTAGTCTAACCTAGAAGTAACAAATGCATGGATTAATTTTTCTGCATCATTTTTGAACAGAAAATGTCAGATTTTTGCAATGTTACGTAGATGGAAAAAAGCTGTCCTTGAAACAGTCTTGATATGTTCGTCAAAAGAGAGATCAGGGTCAAGAGTAACGCCGAGGTCCTTCACAGTTTTATTTGAGACGACTTTACAACCATCCAGATTAATTGTCAGATCTAGAACAAGCATCTCTGTTTTGTCCGAGTTTAAAAGTAGAACGTTTTCAGCCATCCACTTCCTTATGTCTGAAACACAGGCTTCTAGCGAGGGCAATTTTGGGGCTTCACCATGTTTCATTGAAATGTACAGCTGTGTGTCATCCGCATAGCAGTGAAAGTTAACATTATGTTTTCGAATAACATCCCCAAGAGGTAAAATATATAGTGAAAACAATAGTGGTCCTAAAACGGAACCTTGAGGAACACCGAAATGTACAGTTGATTTGTCAGAGGACAAACCATTCACAGAGACAAACTGATATCTTTCCGACAGGTAAGATCTAAACCAAGCCAGAACTTGTCCGTGTAGACCAATTTGGGTTTCCAGTCTCTCCAAAACAATGTGGTGAACGATGGTGTCAAAGGCAGCACTAAGGTCTAGTAGCACGAGGATAGATGCAGAGCCTCGGTCTGACGCCATTAAAAGATCATTTACCACCTTCACAAGTGCAGTCTCAGTGCTATGATGGGGTCTAAAACCAGACTGAAGCATTTCGTATACATTGTTTGTCTTCAGGAAGGCAGTGAGTTGCTGCGCAACAGCTTTTTCTAAAATTTTTGAGAGGAATGGAAGATTCGATATAGGCCGATAGTTTTTTATATTTTCCGGGTCAAGGTTTGGCTTTTTCAAGAGAGGCTTTATTACTGCCACTTTTAGTGAGTTTGGTACACATCCGGTGGATAGAGCCGTTTATTATGTTCAACATAGGAGGGCCAAGCACATGAAGCAGCTCTTTCAGTAGTTTAGTTGGAATAGGATCCAGTATGCAGCTTGAAGGTTTAGAGGCCATGATTATTTTCATCATTGTGTCAAGAGATATAGTACTAAAACACTTAAGTGTCTCTCCCGATCCCAGGCCCTGGCAGAGCTGTGCAGATCCAGGACAGCTAAGCCCTGGAGGAATACGCAGATTTAAAGAGGAGTCCGTAATTTGCTTTCTAATGATCATGATCTTTTCCTCAAAGAAGTTCATGATTTTATTACTGCTGAAGTGAAAGCCATCCTCTCTTGGGGAATGCTGCTTTTTAGTTAGCTTTGCAACAGTATCAAAAATAAATTTTGGATTGTTCTTATTTTCCTCAAGTAAGTTGGAAAAGTAGGATGATCGAGCAGCAGTGAGGGCTCTTCGATACTGCACGGTACTGTCTTTCCAAGCTCGTCGGAAGACTTCCAGTTTGGTGTGGCGCCATTTCCGTTCCAATTTTCTAGAAGCTTGCTTCAAAGCTCGGGTATTTTCTGTATACCAGGGAGCTAGTTTCTTATGACAAATGTTTTTCGTTTTTAGGGGTGCAACTGCATCTAGGGTATTGCGCAATGTTAAATTGAGTTCTTCAGTTAGGTGGTTAACTGATTTTTGTCCTCTGACGTCCTTGGGTAGGCAGAAGGAGTCTGGAAGGGCATCAAGGAATTTATGTGTTGTCTGAGAACTTATAGCACGACTTTTGATGCTCCTTGGTTGGGGTCTGAGCAGATTATTTGTTGCGATTGCAAACGTAATAAAATGGTGGTCCGATAGTCCAGGATTATGAGGAAAAACATTAAGATCTACAACATTTATTCCATGGGACAAAACTAGGTCCAGAGTATGACTGTGGCAGTGAGTAGGTCCAGAGACATGTTGGACAAAACTCACTGAGTCGATGATGGCTCCGAAAGACTTTTGGAGTGGGTCTGTGGACTTCTCCATATGAATATTAAAATCACCCAAAATTTGAATATGATCTGCTATGACTACAAGGTCTGATAGGAATTCAGGGAACTCAGAGAGGAACGCTGTATATGGCCCAGGAGGCCTATAAACAGTAGCTATAAAAAGTGATTGAGTAGGCTGCATAGATTTCATGACTAGAAGCTCAAAAGACGAAAACGTCATTTTTTTGCAAAAAAATTGCAATCGTAAATGTTAGCAACACCTCCGCCTTTGCGGGATGCACGGGGGATATGGTCACTAGTGTAACCAGGAGGTGAGGCCTCATTTAACACAGTAAATTCATCAGGCTTAAGCCATGTTTCAGTCAGGCCAATCACATCAATATTATGATCAGTGATTAGTTCATTGACTATAACTGCCTTTGAAGTGAGGGATCTAACATTAACTAACCCTATTTTGAGATGTGAGGTATCACGATCTCTTTCAATAATGGCAGGAATGGAGGAGGTCTTTATCTCTCTAATGAGATTGCTAAGGCGAACACCGCCATGTTTAGTTTTGCCCAACCTAGGTCGAGGCACAGACACAGTCTCAATGGGGATGGCTGAGCTGACTACACTGACTATGCTAGTGGCAGACTCCACTAAGCTGGCAGGTTGGCTAACAGCCTGCTGCCTACATTTGCATTGTTGGCCCACTGATGATTTAATTAAATGAAAATGTTCACAGACTCTGTAATGGAAAATGGTAATTGTATGTGTCCACATAACTGAGTATGTGACTAACCTTGTGAAACTGTCCTATTATAATCTCCTGTTCTTGGGAGTATCATCCTGTGTTGCAAACCAGCTGCACCTGCGTCCTTGTATGAATAAAGTCCCGCCCAGGAACAGGAAACTATAAAGATATGTGCTCATCACCCAATGCTTCAGGAATTCAAACTGTCTACACTGCGCTGTGTAACTGTTATTCTCTCTGAGCTCAGAAATAAAGAATCTTGGTTTGACTTGGACTCCAGCAGATCCTTATTTTATAATATCCACCACAACTCTCCCACGGATTGCTGTTTCATCATTGTCTCAATGAAGAGTTCCTCGTTCCACTTTCCTGGGGTCATTTACAAGCCTCCCACTGGTTGAATAAACGTTGTTTCCACGTCATTTCAACAAAACAAATCCATGTGATGTTAGATCAATGTGAAAAACGGATTGGATTAGTGAAAATCCATCAACATAAGGTATTTTCATGTTGAATTAACTTTAGTTGACGACTGAAAGACATGTAAATAGAAACTAGATGCTGAACTGACCAGTGGGCTGGCTTCCGGGATTAGCGTGCATTGTGTCAAGAAGCAGTGTGGCTTGGCTGGGTCGTGTTTTGGGCTCTCGACCTTCGCCTCTACCGAGTCTGTACGTGAGATGCAGCCATGGGACAAGACTGTAACTGCCAAAATAAACTTTTGCTGTTAAATTCCCATGTACCGAATGAAAAATAGAAGTTAAATGGATTTCCATTACATGTTCAAATCTACTATGGTTTAATTTTTTAACATTATATAGAAAACTGCACTGTAGCCAACAGCTCACAGATACAGTGGGGTAGGCTACCTACGTGATGAGATTATTGTGGATAAGAGAGAGAGATATTATTTTATTTGTCAAATGGCAACCAAGCATCAATCATCATGTCACCAGAATAAGACCATCAAAATGTATTGGAAAGGAGCATCAAGCTCATCACATGCAGTTTCACCACCCTGTGAAGTTCATAACTTATTTCATCTGTAGCCTAATAAACTGCATGGGTTCCCAAATCGTAGAGGGAGGACCACACAACATATCATCACGTGACTCCAAGTTAACTAAGATGTAATGGTTATTATATAAATATTTGCGCATAAAGGAGTTTCCACCTCCATTTCACGTTTATACATTTTTACTGACACAAAAAGACCCCACCATGTCAAACGAACTAACAAATCGTCTGTCTGCATTAATAAAATTGTAAAGGCATATCCTGTTTCCGTCAGCCCGGTCATTACTCTTGAAATGGTTGGATCAATATCCACCTTCATGATATGGATGAAGCCTGATTTGGAATGTCTGAGTAGTTCTATCTGATGTCATAATACCCCTCTGATAATCAAGTGATATTTGTATGTCTGAGTAGTGATACATTTGCTCCATTGTTTCCGTTTCAGTTGGTTACCCACTCTGATGATTTATATCTAACAGAGGGGCTTTAAAGGAATAGTATGGTGACATCTTAGGGTGGCTTTAAATAAATAGGATTATTAATCATAAACTCCTACAGATACAATACCCTGCAGCTTTGACGTCAAGAAGAGAATGGTCTGATGGGTGGTGGTGCTACTCTATAGGTAAGGCTGTCCAATATGAATGTTCAATACACACAATAGGTTGATCGGTAGCCAGTTAGCTAGCTGCTACAGTCCAATATGAATGTTCAATACACACAATAGGTTGATCAGTAGCCAGTTAGCTAGCTGCTACAGTCCAATATGAATGTTCAATACACACAATAGGTTGATCGGTAGCCAGTTAGCTAGCTGCTCCATCTTAACACAGTTAGTAAGTCTGTACAGTCCAATGAATGTTCAATTCTCACAATAGGTTGACTATGGAGGTGATGTACCACAGTCAAAGTCCTGCAATAAAAGCTAAGACGCTAATATTTGTGTAAACTATACATAGTTGTGTTCTGTGGTTGTCACTGAGTTGGCTGATGTCCCATTTCATGGGGTCACTCCATAGTTAAAGCTGAACAGTGTTCTGTGGTTGTCACTGAGTTGGCTGATGTCCCATTTCATGGGGTCACTCCATAGTTAAAGCTGAACAGTGACTATAGAACATCTACACGCCTTTTAACTTTTTGATACGTTTTGCTCCTTAAAATTAAATCTATAAAGGGATGAAATTAGATTTAATAGAAAATGTTGAACAATTTTTTTGTTTACATCATAATTGGATAAGTCCGTCCCCCGTCCAAGTTAATACTTGGTGGAAGCCATTACAGTTTCATTAAGATTCCACCAACTTTGTGCAAAATACATCCATAGTTTTTGTCAAAACTGCTCATTGCTGGACAGCGATATTTAAACCAGATGGGTTTTTTCAGTACATTTAAGTCAGGACTGAGATCAGACCACTTAGGAACACTCAACAAGTCTCGCCATTCTGGTGTGTTTTTTGCATAAAAAATGGTGTAATTGCAGAAACATAAAACCCTATCCCAGCCCTCCAGGCCTGGTGGTGGCAGCAGTGTAAACATCTGTGTAATTGTCCTTCAGAAAAATTAAACAACGTGGCAGGGTTTCAGAAGACTGAGGTGGGTTTTAACTTTTTACCTGGGCTTTGCTCCATTCATATTTATTTTGATCCTGACCAACTCCCCAGTCCCTGCCGGTGACAAGCATACCCATAACATGATGCTGCCACCACAATACTTATTGTGTGGTTAATGTGTGGTCTATCTCCAGATCATCAGACTGTTAAATAGTCACCTCTAGCCGGCCTCCGCCCAGTACCCTGCCCTGAACTTTAGTCACTGTTACACTGCCGTCTACCACCCAGTACTCCACCCTGTATTCTAGTCCAGGCTCATCCTATATAATTACTGCTGTACACACCTTTTCTATTCATATACAGTCCATAATGTCTATACACACCATCATATACATTGTAAACTAACTGTATATATATTTATATTCCGGACTCTGACATTGCTCGTTCTACTATTTCTATATTTCTTCTTCCTTGAAATAAATTGTGGGGATTTGCATGTATTGATTTGTATTGTTAGATATTACAGCACTGTTTCGATACAACAGGGATGACATCAGAGAAATATGTGTATGAGACCAATAACATTTGATTTGATCTGGTCAGAGGTGTGCAGACAACAGATGGTGTTTATGGTGGAGAGGACTGTGGACTCAGTGGAGGACATCCCAGCCACTTGGCAGTGTTGACACTCCTACTTCCTATCTGACTGGTAGTAGGACTTCACTGCTACTTCCTATCTGACTGGTAATAGGACTTCACGGCTACTTCCTATCTGACAGGTAGTAGGACTTCACTGCTAATTCCTATCTGACTGGTAATAGGACTTCACTGCTACTTCCTATCTGACTGGTAATATGACTTCACTGCTACTTCCTATCTGACTGGTAATAGGACTTCACTGCTACTTCCTATCTGACTGGTAATATGACTTCACTGCTACTTCCTATCTGACTGGTAATAGGACTTCACTGCTACTTCCTATCTGACAGGTAATATGACTTCACTGCTACTTCCTATCTGACTGATATTAGGACTTTACTGCTACTTCCTACCTGATTGGTAATAGGACTTCACTGCTACTTCCTATCTGACTGGTAATAGGACTTCACTGCTGCTTCCTATCTGACAGGTAATATGACTTCACTGCTACTTCCTACCTGATTGGTAATAGGACTTCACTGCTACTTCCTACCTGACTGGTAGTAGGACTTCTATTTATACAATCAATCAAGCAAATTTGTATGGCCTTTTTTTTTTACTTCAGCAGTGGTCACAAAGTGCTTTTACAGTCATCTGGCCCAGAGACACCTTGGACATACAGGGCACCACTGCTCCTGCCTTTCTCCCTGTGTGATGTCATATCCTTTTCCTGTTAAGGCACCTGACCAGCTGAGTGCAGGTGGGCTCTCCTGTGAACATGGGGCTGAAGATCAGACAGTGAAGAGACTCCGGGGGCAGGGATGAAGGCTGTAGGAATGAAGATATAAGATAGCATAACTTCCTGTAGGCAGTGTAGCATAACTTCCTGTAGGCAGTGTAGCATAACTTCCTGTAGGCAGTGTAGCATAACTTCCTGTGGGCAGTGTAGCATAACTTCCTGTAGGCAGTGTAGCATAACTTCCTGTAGGCAGTGTAGCATAACTTCCTGTAGGCAGTGTAGCATAACTTCCTGTGGGCAGTATAGCATAACGTCCTGTAGGCAGTGTAGCATAACTTCCTGTAGGCAGTGTAGCATAACTTCCTGTAGGCAGTGTAGCATAACTTCCTGTAGGTAGTGTAGCATAACTTCCTGTGGGCAGTATAGCGTAACGTCCTGTAGGCAGTGTAGCAGAACTTCCTGTAGGCAGTGTAGCATATCTTCCTGTAGGCAGTATAGCGTAACTTCCTGTAGGTAGTGTAGCATAACTTCCTGTAGGCAGTGTAGCATAACTTCCTGTAGGCAGTGTAGCATAACTTCCTGTAGGCAGTATAGCAGAACTTCCTGTAGGCAGTGTAGCACAACTTCCTGTAGGCAGTGTAGCATAACTTCCTGTGAAAGTAGTGAAATGAATGACATGGAATGAAAAGGTGTGGTATTTACTTCTGAGTATGTCCAATGTATATTGTGTGATCAAAATCTACTATAAAAATGATAGTTTTCTTAGTTTACCAAACTGAATTGCCAATCAACATTCCCAGCATGAACAGCAGCCTCGGAAACAAATTCGTATTTACAATGACAGCATGGCAAAATGCTTCCTATGGGGCAGTAAAAACAGCTCTGGTTATTTTGAAAATACTTTGTATTAAGTTGTTAGCAAGAATAAACAATGCAATTAACATTTTCCTAAACTGCGTCACCCAAACTAGTCAGCAGATGATTCTTTCAAGTTGTTTCTTGCGTGACGTATAATCTAGTCGACGGGACCGTTCGACACAAGGCTACTGATTCAGACAGATCGGCAGCTTGCTAGCCAACGTTCTACAATGAAAACAGGTATATTCTGAAAGATTTTGATGTGATAACAAAAATGTTATTCACGTCTGAATTCAGGATAATACTGTTTGTTTTATTTTACTTAAATGTTATTATTTATGTATCATACTATGCGAATACACGACCAAGCAATGCAAGTAGATATTTGGAATTAACCCCAAAGAAGGTTTTGATCAATAATTTATTAAGAAAACCAGTAGTCATGATCAGACTATGCTTCCTATTCAGGCATCATATAATGCACAGCCACATGCAAATACATCAACTCCACCAATAAAATATTGAAAACTTTAACATGACTACTGGTGATGTCATTAATTTCGTCACCATCCATCAATGGTTAAATTGCATTATTATTCTTTGTACATGGTGTGCCCGCCTCCTGAGTCTGACTAGAAATCCACTCGGAATACCTCTTCTCTGCCGTCGGCGACGAGCCCTGGGGGGTACGAACAAAGGATCACATTCGGGAAAGTTGTATTCCTGGTCGTAATGCTGGTGAGTTACCGCCGCTCTGATATCCAAATGTTATTTCCGGCTGTATGTAATGACACAACAAACGTCCTGGGCTAATAGAAATAACAAAACACTGCAAAGTTGCTGAGGAGCCAGAAGCAGAGTTTAGAACATGTCTCTTGGGAATATTTTAACTTGGCACATACAGTATTCAGACCCCTTGACCTTTCACCTTACAGCCTTATTCTAAAATGGATTAAATCTTTTTTTCCCCCCTCATCAATCAACACACAATACCCCATAATGACAGAGTGAAAACAGGTTTGAATTTATTTGCAATTTTTGTGGTGTTGTGAACAATTATAAATGTACACTGACACATCGCGACCCACCATTAACAGGGTCGCGACCCATACTTTAAGAAAGGCGGTTGTAGGGTCATACCCAAGACTCGAAGCTGTAATCGCTGCCTAGGGTGCTTCAACAAAGTACTGAGTAAAGGGTCTGAATACTTATGTAAATGTGATATTTCAAAAACAATTTTTTTATGTTAACCTGTTTTTACTTCGTCATTATTGGGTATTGTGTAGATTGATTATTTAAAATATATATATTTTAGAATAAGGCTGTCACGTAACAAAATGTGGAAAAAGTCAAGGGGCCTGAATACTTCCGAAGGCATTGTATTTGCACCCTCTCAGTGAACTAATTCTAAAAAAGACTAAAATCCAATTTATGCTTTATCCAAAAATTTGGTCTCAGCCTCCAGAGGCCAAATGGAGCTCCGTGCTGCACCGCCAAGCACCTCCCAAATGTTGTACCAATGCGGACAGCTCTGTATAGCTTCTCATTGACATGATTGGTCAATGCGGCAACTTCAGGAGAGTAATGGCACAATCTGCGAAAGCCAGCAGGAGAGGGAGGAGAATGGTTGGGTCAGGTTAAAACCTCTTCCGGATAGGACCCTTCATCTCAATTTCCACCTAAAATTACCCAAATCTAACTTAAGTTTGTGGAGATGTGAAATTAATGTAGGAGAATATAACACATCTGGTAAAAGATAAAAACATGTTTTCAATTTTTATTTGATAATCTTTGAAATGCAAAAGAAAGGACATACATTGATATAGGACGCTGGGGGTCATTTATTTTTATTGAGATATCCTCCTCTTTTACTCCAAAAGGTTCTTCCTTTTCTTTTAATTTTACGGCATCTTCCTCCTTTTTGATTCTGAAAGCTTCTACCTCTTTTTCCACTTTGACAACCTCTTTCCCATATTCCTCTTTCACTGTAATATCATCCTCTTGTTTCAATGTGATAACCTCCTCTTCCTCCTTTATCATCCTGAAAGCTTCTTTGCCTCCTTTCACCAGAGTTTTTCTCCGTCTAGATTAGTGAGTTTATGATCCGGGAGATTAGCCTAGTGCAGTATCAATGTAACACATTAGCTAATTTAACAAGCAAATTACGTTCAAATTAACCAGTGGTAAACAGAATTATGTTCAAAACACTAAGAGTAAAATACACAAGATTGGTCTAAAGCGCTTCAATGTTTCGGTTTTAGGTTCGCTAGCAAATCACCACGTTGGTTGAATCAGAAGCCTTTTGTCGCTGTTGAAGAAGCCTCCAGTTCCGTCCACTAGATTATACGTCACGCAAGCAGCATCACCTGAAAGACTCAAATCGCCATCTGCTGACTGGAGTGGGTAACGCAGAAAAATATTAATTACAATGTTTATTCTTGCAAGCAATGTCATGAGAGGTAATAAGAAATAAATAAACAGATGTTATGTTTTCTCTTCCTTCTTACAGCCAATACTTTACTCCAGGGCTGACCTGCCCATTAGGTAGGATTAGGTGACAGATTAAAGAGTTTTCATTTTTATGTCATAGTTGTTCTGAACCCACTGCCTGCAAGTCGTCTAAATTAGCCTAAGTGATTTTTATTTTCCTTCAACTTTTTGAAGAGGAAAAAGCCCGGAAATGCTCCTGTCTGAGTGCATTTTTCTACCATTATGTTTAGCTGTTGGGGCGATTATGCTAATGACAACCATCTTCTGGTTGATGGAAAAGCTTTCCCAAAAACCTTGTCAATTAAATGTTTACTACAAAGTAGTCTATGCCTACCTGGCAGAATGATATCATGATTATTTGCATCAATCCAGTTGTGATTTGTTCAGCAAACTCTGCAATCACATGTGTGCTACAGAGACACCACTAACCAAGCAAGGCTCTTGCTGGTGTCTCTTGATTTAAAGGGTATCTACACACAAAAATTTCTTAGATTTTCCTCATACTTCAAAAGTGGTCTCCTGATGTGGTTTAAGTATTGTTGTGGACTTAGAACATCCAATGTTGTTGTTATTCTATTAACAGTGTGATTTAGAGAGAAAAACAGAAAAACAGGGACATCAGAAACCTGGAAAAACTAAATGGAGAAAATATATATACTAAAGAAAACCGATTTGATAGGGCCCTAAATATTCTATTCAGTTTCTCTCATTACTGGATTATCTAGGAATAGTGTAGAGTAACAGCTGTATCCTGAAGTGACCTTTAACCTCCCTGCTCCTCAATACTTCTTCCACTGGATCAAAGCTTCAGCCAAGTAGGAAACATGATAGTGGCAACACATAGAGCTGGGTTGGATATAGTCATGGTAGGATACATGATAGTGGCAACACATGGAGTTGAGTTGGATATAGTAATGGTAGGATATATGATAGTGGCAACACATGGACTCTGGTTGGAAATAGTCATGGTAGGATACATGATAGTGGCAACACATGTAGTTGAGTTGGATATAGTCATGGTAGGATACATGATAGTGTCAACACATGGAGTAGGGTTTGATATAGTCATGGTAGGATACATGATAGTGACAACACATGGAGTAGGGTTTGATATAGTCATGGTATGATACATGATAGTGGCAACACATGGAGCTGGGTTGAATATAGTCATGGTAGGATACATTGAGCGGCAAGATGTTCTTTACCATTCGGCCATCAGATTTGCCACCAATGCTCCTTATAGGACACCTCACTGCACTCTATACTCCTCTGTAAACTGGTCATCTCTGTATACCAGTCGCAAGACCCACTGGTTTAATGCTTATTTATAAAACCCTCTTAGGCCTCATTTACCCCTATCTAAGATATCTACTGCAGCCCTCATCCTTCACATACAACACCCATTCTGCCAGTCACATTCTGTTAAAGGTCCCCAAAGCACACACATCCCTGGGTCGCTCCTCTTTTCAGTTCGCTGCAGCTAGCGACTGGAACAAGTTGCAAAAAACCATGTGGTGCTGCTACCATGTTGTTGTTATGTTGTGTTGCTACCATGTTGTTGTCATGTGGTGTTGCTACCATGTTGTTGTCATGTGGTGTTGCTACCATGTTGTTGTCATGTGGTGTTGCCACCATGTTGTTGTTATGTGGTGTTAATACCATGTTGTTGTTATGTTGTGTTGTTGTTATGTTGTGTTTCTACCATGTTGTTATGTTGTGTTGCAACCATGTTGTTGTCATGTGGTGTTGCTACCATGTTGTTGCCATGTTGTGTTGCTACCATGTTGTTGTTATGTTGTGTTGCTACCATGTTGTTGTTATGTTGTGTTTCTACCATGTTGTTGTCATGTTGTGTTGCAACCATGTTGTGTTGCTACCATGTTGTTGTTATGTTGTGTTGCTACCATGTTGTGTTTATGTGGTGTCGCTACCATGTTGTTGTTATGTTGTATTGCTACCATGTTGTTGTCATGTGGTGTTGCTACCATGTTGTGTTAGTACCATGTTGTTGTTATGTGGTGTTTCTACCATAGTGTCAAGTTTTGCTGCTGCCATGTTGTGCTGCTACCATGTTGCGCTGCTGCCATGTTGTGTTGCTACCATGTTGTCATGTGGTGTTGCTACCATGTTGTTGTTATGTTGTGTTGCTACCATGTTGTTGTTACGTTGTGTTGCTACCATGTTGTTGTCATGTGGTGCTGCTACCATGTTGTTGTTATGTTGTGTTTCTACCATGTTGTTGTCATGTTGTGTTGCAACCATGTTGTGTTGCTACCAGGTTGTTGTTATGTGGTGTTGCTACCATGTTGTGCTGCTACCATGTTGTGTTGCTACCATGTTGTTGTTATGTGGTGTTGCTACCATGTTGTTGTCATGTGGTGTTGCTACCATGTTGTTGCCATGTTGTGTTGCTGCCGTGTTGTGTTGCCACCATGTTGTTGTCATGTTGTGTTGCTACCATGTTGTTGTTATGTGGTGACGCTACCATGTTGTTGTCATGTGGTGTTTTTACCATGTTGTGTTAGTACCATATTGTTGTCATGTGGTGCTGCTACCATGTTGTGTTTCTACCATGTTGTGTTGCTACCATGTTGTGTTGCTACCATGTTGTTGTTATGTGGTGTTTCTACCAGGCTGTGTTGCTACCATGTTGTTGTTATGTGGTGTTGCTACCATGTTGTGTTGCTACCATGTTGTTGTTATGTGGTGTTTCTACCATGTTGTGTTGCTACCATGTTGTTGTTATGTGGTGTTTCTACCATGTTGTGTTGCTACCATGTTGTTGTTATGTGGTGCTGCTACCATGTTGTGCTACTGCCATGTTGTGTTGCTACCATGTTGTGCTGCTGCCATGTTGTGTTGCTACCATGTGTGGTTGCTACCATGTTGTTGTTATGTGTTATTGCTACCATGTTGTTGTTATGTGGTGTTGCTACCATGTTGTCATGTGGTGTTGCTACCATGCTGTCATGTTGTGTTGCTACCATGTTGTTGTTATGTGGTGTTGCTACCCTGTTGTTGTCATGTTGTGTTCCTACCATGTTGTTATGTTGTGTTGCTACAATGTTGTTGTCAAGTGGTGTTGCTACCATGTTGTTGTTATGTGGTGTCGCTACCATGTTGTTGTTATGTGGTGTTGCTACCATGTTGTAATGCTACCATGTTGTTGTTATGTGGTGTTTCTACCATGTTGTGTTAGTACCATATTGTTCTCATGTGGTGCTGCTACCATGTTGTGTTTCTACCATGTTGTGTTGCTACCATGTTGTTGTTATGTGGTGTTTCTACCAGGCTGTGTTGCTACCATGTTGTTGTTATGTGGTGATGCTACCATGTTGTGTTGCTACCATTTTGTTGTTATGTTGTGTTGCTACCATGTTGTTGTTATGTGGTGTTGCTACCATGTTGTGTTGCTACCATGTTGTTGTCATGTGGTGTTGCAACCATGTTGTTGTTATGTGGTGTTGCTACCATGTTGGAATTTCTACCATGTTGTGTTGCTACCATATTGTTGTTTTGTGGTGTTTCTACCATGTTGTGTTGCTACCATGTTGTTGTCATGTGGTGTTGCAACCATGTTGCTGTTATGTGGTGTTGCTACCATGTTGTGCTGCTGCCATGTTGTGTTGCTACCATGTTGTGCTGCTGCCATGTTGTGTTGCTACCATGTGGTGTTGCTACCATGTTGTTGTTATGTGGTGTTGCTACCATGTTGTTGTCATGTGGTGTTGCTACCATGTTGTTGTCATGTGGTGTTGCTACCATGTTGTTGTCATGTGGTGTTGCAACCATGTTGTTGTCATGTGGTGTTGCAACCATGTTGTTGTCATGTGGTGTTGCAACCATGTTGTGCTACTGCCATGTTGTGTTTCTACCATGTTGTGTTGCTACCATGTTGTTGTTATGTGGTGTTTCTACCAGGCTGTGTTGCTACCATGTTGTTGTTATGTGGTGTTGCTACCATGTTGTGTTGCTACCATGTTGTTGTTATGTGGTGTTGCTACCATGTTGTGTTGCTACCATGTTGTTGTTATGTGGTGCTGCTACCATGTTGTTGTTATGTGGTGTTGCTACCATGTTGTGTTGCTACCATGTTGTGCTGCTGCCATGTTGTGATGCTACCATGTTGTGCTGCTGCCATGTGTTGCTACCATGTGTGGTTGCTACCATGTTGTTGTTATGTGGTATTGCTACCATGTTGTTGTTATGTGGTGTTGCTACCATGTGGTGTTGCTACCATGCTGTCATGTTGTGTTGCTGCCATGTTGTTGTTATGTTGTGTTGCTACCATGTTGTTGTTATGTTGTGTTACTACCATGTTGTTGTTATGTTGTGTTTCTACCATGTTGTTGTCATGTGGTGTTGCAACCATGTTGTGCTGCTGCCATGTTGTGTTCCTACCATGTTGTGTTGCTACCATGTTGTTGTTATGTGGTGCTGCTACCATGTTGTGTTGCTACCATGTTGTTGTCATGTGGTGTTGCAACAATGTTGTGTTGCTACCATGTTGTGTTGCTACCATGTTGTTGTTATGTGGTGTTTCTACCATGTTGTCATGTTGTGCTTCTGCCATGTTGTGCTGCTGCCATGTTGTGTTGCTACCATGTTGTCATGTTGTGTTGCTGCCATGTTGTTGTTATGTTGTGTTGCTACCATGTTGTTGTTATGTTGTGTTTCTACCATGTTGTTGTTATGTTGTGTTGCTACCATGTTGTTGTCATGTTGTGTTGCAAGCATGTTGTGTTGCTACCATGTTGTTGTTATGTGGTGTTGCTACCCTGTTGTTGTCATGTTGTGTTCCTACCATGTTGTGTTGCTACCATGTTGTCGTCATGTGGTGTTGCAACCATGTTGTTGTTATGTGGTGTTGCTACCATGTTGTGTTGCTACCATGTTGTTGTTATGTTGTGTTGCTACCATGTTGTTGTTATGTGGTGTTGCTACCATGTTGTGTTGCTACCATGTTGTTGTCATGTGGTGTTGCAACCATGTTGTTGTTATGTGGTGTTGCTACCATGTTGGAATTTCTACCATGTTGTGTTGCTACCATATTGTTGTTTTGTGGTGTTTCTACCATGTTGTGTTGCTACCATGATGTTGTCATGTGGTGTTGCAACCATGTTGCTGTTATGTGGTGTTGCTACCATGTTGTGCTGCTGCCATGTTGTGTTGCTACCATGTGGTGTTGCTACCATGTTGTTGTTATGTGGTGTTGCTACCATGTTGTTGTCATGTGGTGTTGCTACCATGTTGTTGTCATGTGGTGTTGCTACCATGTTGTTGTCATGTGGTGTTGCAACCATGTTGTTGTCATGTGGTGTTGCAACCATGTTGTGCTACTGCCATGTTGTGTTTCTACCATGTTGTGTTGCTACCATGTTGTTGTTATGTGGTGTTTCTACCAGGCTATGTTGCTACCATGTTGTTGTTATGTGGTGTTTCTACCAGGCTGTGTTGCTACCATGTTGTTGTTATGTGGTGTTGCTACCATGTTGTGTTGCTACCATGTTGTTGTTATGTGGTGTTGCTACCATGTTGTTGTTATGTGGTGCTGCTACCATGTTGTTGTTATGTGGTGTTGCTACCATGTTGTGTTGCTACCATGTTGTGCTGCTGCCATGTTGTGTTGCTACCATGTTGTGCTGCTGCCATGTTGTGTTGCTACCATGTGTGGTTGCTACCATGTTGTTGTTATGGGGTATTGCTACCATGTTGTTGTTATGTGGTGTTGCTACCATGTTGTCATGTGGTGTTGCTACCATGCTGTCATGTTGTGTTGCTGCCATGTTGTTGTTATGTTGTGTTGCTACCATGTTGTTGTTATGTTGTGTTGCTACCATGTTGTTGTTATGTTGTGTTTCTACCATGTTGTTGTCATGTGGTGTTGCAACCATGTTGTGCTGCTGCCATGTTGTGTTCCTACCATGTTGTGTTGCTACCATGTTGTTGTCATGTGGTGTTGCAACAATGTTGTGTGGCTACCATGTTGTGTTGCTACCATGTTGTTGTTATGTGGTGTTTCTACCATGTTGTCATGTTGTGCTTCTGCCATGTTGTGCTGCTGCCATGTTGTGTTGCTACCATGTTGTCATGTGGTGTTGCTACCATGCTGTCATGTTGTGTTGCTGCCATGTTGTTGTTATGTTGTGTTGCTACCATGTTGTTGTTATGTTGTGTTGCTACCATGTTGTTGTTATGTTGTGTTTCTACCATGTTGTTGTCATGTTGTGTTGCAAGCATGTTGTGTTGCTACCATGTTGTTGTTATGTGGTGTTGCTACCCTGTTGTTGTCATGTTGTGTTCCTACCATGTTGTTATGTTGTGTTGCTACAATGTTGTTGTCATGTGGTGTTGCTACCATGTTGTTATGTGGTGTCGCTACCATGTTGTTGTTATGTGGTGTTGCTACCATGTTGTAATGCTACCATGTTGTTGTTATGTGGTGTTTCTACCATGTTGTGTTAGTACCATATTGTTCTCATGTGGTGTTTCTACCATGTTGTGTTTCTACCATGTTGTGTTTCTACCATGTTGTGTTGCTACCATGTTGTTGTTATGTGGTGTTTCTACCAGGCTGTGTTGCTACCATGTTGTTGTTATGTGGTGATGCTACCATGTTGTGTTGCTACCATGTTGTTGTTATGTTGTGTTGCTACCATGTTGTTGTTATGTTGTGTTGCTACCATGTTGTTGTTATGTGGTGTTGCTACCATGTTGTGTTGCTACCATGTTGTTGTTATGTGGTGTTGCTACCATGTTGTTGTTATGTGGTGTTGCTACCATGTTGGGTTGCTACCATGTTGTGTTGCTACCATGTTGTGTTTCTACCATGTTGTGTTGCTACCATGTTGTTGTTATGTTGTGTTGCTACCATGTTGTGTTTCTACCATGTTGTGTTGCTACCATGTTGTTGTTATGTTGTGTTGCTACCATGTTGTTGTCATGTTGTGTTGCAACCATGTTGCTGTTATGTGGTGTTTCTACCATGTTGTGTTTCTACCATGTGGTGTTGCTACCATGTTGTTGTTATGTGGTGTTGCTACCATGTTGTTGTCATGTGGTGTTGCTACCATGTTGTTGTCATGTGGTGTTGCAACCATGTTGTTGTCATGTGGTGTTGCAACCATGTTGTGCTACTGCCATGTTGTTTTCCTACCATGGTGTGTTGCTACCATGTTGTTATGTGGTGCTGCTACCATGTTGTGGTTCTACCATGTTGTTGTCATGTGGTGTTGCAACCATGATGTGTTGCTACCATGTTGTTGTCATGTGGTGCTGCTACCATGTTGTGGTTCTACCATGTTGTTGTCATGTGGTGTTGCTACCATGTTGTGTTGCTACCATGTTGTGTTAGTACCATGTTGTTGTTATGTGGTGTTTCTACCATGTTGTCATGTTGTGCTGCTGCCATGTTGTGTTGCTACCATGTTGTGCTGCTGCCATGTTGTGTTGCTACCATGTTGTCATGTGGTGTTGCTACCATGTTGTCATGTGGTGTTGCTACCATGCTGTCATGTTGTGTTGCTACCATGTTGTTGTTATGTGGGGTTGCAACCATGTTGTTGTCATGTGGGGTTGCTACATGTAATAATAACATGTATGATTTATATAAAGTTCTTTAGTAAAAAACATTAGTGACATAATTTTGTATTTAATATTACATAGTAAACTTTAATAATTGTAATATGTATGTTTAAATTAGTGTACTAAAGTTGAATAAAATAAAAGGTTTGAAATAAAATGTAATTTACTTTCAATGAATTTAAATCTCTCTCCCTCTGTCTCTCCCCTTGGCTGGAAATGTTAAACGTCAAGAAGATGTGAATCTAGGGGGGCTCTTACACACAGGGGAACTATATGTACACAAAATAACTAACAACCTGGACCCCCAGGTGTCTTTCAAAACATATGTTTTACAAACGACCTAAACAGATCATTTTTACCCTTTCAAAAATAGTTATAGGGGAGATGTCCGGGGGATGTCTCTGTCTTTGAAAGGGTGATTGTAATATTAAGATGTCCCCTTTACTGATGACCTAAACAGATACATCTTACCCCCCATAAAAGAGTGTCCGAGGGATGTCTCAGTCAACCCCACCAAAACAAGCCCCAGAGGCCTCACACCCTCCTCTTTGAAAGGTTCATTGTACTCTTTAACTATGCATCCTAACCTGACGACCTAAACAAATCACTTTTACCCTTTAAAAAATAGTTGTCACTTATCCAGATTTAATGGTCAAGAGATTGTGAACCTAGAGGGGCCCTTGAACACATGTTGTGTTGAGGTACACATATGTTTTCTGTTTATGAAGGAATAAATGATTGACAGGATATAGACCACAAAACAACAAAAAAAGATAACTGTATTCTTAACGATATGCCCTTTACTAATGACTTAAACAGATAATTTTACTCCATGAATAACCTTTTACTGCAGGGGGCTAAATCAGGGGCCTTCAATGCTGCAGAAATGTTTTGGTACCCTTCCCCAGATCTGTGCCTCAACACAATCCTGTCTCGGAGCTCTACGGACAGTTCCTTCAACCTCATGGCTAGGTTTTTGCTCTGATCTGCACTTTCAACTGTGGGACCTTATATAGACAGGTGTGTGCCTTTCCAAATCATGTCCAATCAATTGAATTTACCACAGGTGGACTCCATTCTAGTTGTAGAAACATCTCAAGGATGATCAATGGAAACAGGATGCACCTGAGCTCAATTATGAGTCTCATATAGCAAAGGGTCTGAATACTTATGTAAATAATTTTTTTGTGTTTAAAACATTTGCAAAAATGTATAAAAAACTTGTTTCCGCTTTGTCATTATGGGGTATTGTGTGTAGATTGCTGAGGAAATTGTTTCATTTAATACATTTTTTAATAAGGCTGTAACATAACAAAATGGGAAAAAGTCAAGGGGTCTCAATACTTTCCAAAGAAACTGTAAGTGATTGAGGAGAGAGCATAATTGCTATATTCTAATTAAAATCATTGACACATAAGGGAACATATGACCAAAGCAATGCGTGACCCATACAGAATTAAACAAATATTAATCTCAATGAGAAATATAATTAAATAAACAAATGTTTGCATAACCAAAGACATGAAAACTGGTAGGGAACATTGTATTTAGCTAGGATTTCATATGGCCAGGAAGGTTACTGAGAATAACAATAGACAATAGTTAATGTTGCTAGTTTAGGGATGAAGATAGTGAAGGTTCATTATGTTAAAGATGTTTTTTATTTTGACGTGGAAACAATGTTTATTGGAAAGTAAAACAAAGAACTCTTCATTGAGACAATGATAAACAGCAATCCGTGGGAGAGTTGAGGTGGATATTATAAAATAAGGATCTGCTGGAGTCCAAGTCAAACCAAGATTCTTTATTTCTGAGCTCAGAGAGAATAACAGAGTTTGGTATTTTATTAGGATCCCCATTAGCTGTTACAAAAGCAGCAGCTACTCTTCCTGGGGTCCACACAAAACATGACACATAATACAGCACATCAATAGACAAGAACAGGTCAAGGACAGAACTACATACATTTTGTAAAAGGCACACGTAGCCTACATATCAATGCATACACACAAACTACCTCGGTCAAATAGGGGAGAGTGGTTGTGCCGCGAGGTGTTGCTTGGTCTGTTTTTTGAAACCAGGTTTGCTGTTTATTTGAGCAATATGAGATGGAAGGAAGTTCCATGCAATAAGGGCCCTATATAATACTGTACGCTTTCTTGAATTTGTTCTGGAAACTTGGGGACTGTGAAAAGACCCCCGGTGGCATGTCTGGTGGGATAAGTGTGTGTGTCAGAGCTGTGTGTAAGTTGACTTGTAATAACTTTGATGATATCTGTACATTATAGGAACACCTGTGATGACAAAAGTACAATGATTCATGTGTTGCTTTAGCTTGAGATTAAGAATCAGTGGTTGACACCCTGCACGTGCATGAAAAGGTCAACTGTACAAAGTCAGATGTCTATGTGTTGAAACTATATTTTAGGTAACAGATGGATAAAGGTAACTAAGGGTTCCTGTTGATACTATGTTCCAGTCTTACTTCCAGTCTGACATGATAGCAATAAGGGGAAGAGTGATTGGGAAACTAACTGCCAAAAACGCAATAGGCTGAACTCCGCCTAGCAGAGACATCTTTGTATTAGCAACTATTAATTATGAGCTTATATGGTATTAAAGTTAAGGGACATCACCCTGGGCGGGGTGATTCTCAGTAGGGGATAAAAAAGGAAAAACACCATCTTTTGAACTGAGTGCCTTGCTTGCAAATTGCTGTAAGTGTAAACTCTGATCAAATAAGTTTTATGTGGTCTCTTGTGTGCACATAGGGCAGAATTCCCTTACAAGACTATGCAAACAATTTGGGATTTTCAACACATTTTCATGTTTCCTATAAAAAGAAGAAGTGATGCACTCAGTCTCTCCTCAACTCTTAGCCAAGAGAGACTGGCATGCATAGTATTAATATCAGCCCTCTGATTACAATTAAGAGCAAAACGTGCCGCTCTGTTCTGGGCCAGCTGCAGCTTTACTAGGTCTTTCCTTGCAGCACTGGACCACACGACTGGACAATAATCAAGATTAGACAAAACTAGAGCCTGCAGAACTTGCTTTTTGGAGTGTGGTGTCAAAAAAGTAGACCATCTCTTTGAGGCTAGACCTCTCCCCATCTTTACAACCACTGAATCTATATGTTTTGACCATGACAGTTTACAATCTAAGGTAATGCCAAGTAATTTAGTCTCCTCAACTTGTTCAACAGCAACATAATTCATTACCAGATTCAGCTGAGGTCTATAACTTAAGGAATGATTTGTACCAAATACAATGCTCTTAGTTTTAGAGATGTTCAGTACCAGTTTATTACTGGCCACCCATTCCAAAACAGACTGCAACTCTTTGTTAAGTGTTTCAGTGACATCATTAGCTGTGGTTGCTGATGCGTATATGGTTGAATCATCAGCATACATGGACACACATGCTTTGTTTAATGCCAGTGGCAGGTCATTGGTAAGAATAGAAAAGAGTAGAGGGCCTAGAGAGCTGCCCTGAGGTACATTACACTTTATATGTTTGACATTAGAGAAGCTTCCATTAAAAACCCTCTGAGTTCTAGTAGATAGATAGCTCTGAATACACATTATGGCAGAGGTTGAAAAGCCATAGCACATACGTTTTTTCAACAAGAGGTTATGGTCAAGAATATCAAAGGCTGCATTGAAATCTAACAATAGAGCTCCCACAATCTTCTTGTTATCAATTTCTCTCAACCAATCATCAGTCATTTGTGTCAGTGCAGCACATGTTGAGTGCCCTTCTCTATAAGCATGCTGAAAGTCTGTTGTTAATTTGTTTACAGAGAAATATCATTGTATTTGGTCAAACACAATTTTTCCCAACAGTTTGCTAAGAGCTGGCAGCAAGCTTATAGGTCTGCTGTTAGAACCAGTAAAGGCCGCTTTACCACTCTTGGGTAGTGGAACTACTTTGGCTTCCCTCCAGGCTTGAGGACAAAGACTTTCCTCTAGGCTCAGATTAAACATATGACAGATAGGAGTGGCTATAGAGTCAGCTACTGTCCTCAGTAGCTTCCCATCTAAGTTGTCAATGTCATTATTGATCGATAACAATTTTTCCACCTCTCTCACACTAACTTTACAACATTCAATACTTGCACTGCTTTTCTTTCATTATGATTTTTTACAAGTTTTTTTTCCATCATTCTTTATATCATTGATCTTGGCTTCCTAATAAAGTGTATTATTTTGTTGAGTTTGGTCACATCATTTCTCCATTTGCAGTACGTAAGCCAGCCAGATGTGCAGCCAGACTTATTAGCCACTCCTTTTGCCCCAACTCTTTCAAACATACAGTTTTTAAATTCCTCATCAATCCATGGAGCCTTAACAGTTCTAACAGTCAGTTTCTTAACAGGTACATGTTTATCAATAATTGGAAGAAGCAATTTCATATGGTTTTCCCACAGTCTGAGCTTTTGTAAGCCTTCTCCTCTATGTGCAGTCTCATGTGTTCTTTCAGGTTGCTTAATTGGTTAAAACTCTTTCCACACTGGGAGCAGTGGTAAGGCGTCTCCCCTGTGTGTATTCTCTCGTGTTTTTTCAGATCCCCTGACCGGTTGAAACACTTTCCACACTCTGAGCAGTGGTAAGGCTTTTCAACTGTATGTATTCTCTCGTGTTTTTTCAGGTTCCCTGTCCGGTTGAAACACTTGCCACACTGGGAGCAGTGGTAAGGCTTCTCCACTGTGTGTATTATCTCATGTTTTTTCAGATCCCCTGACTGGCTGAAAAACTTTCCACACTGGGAGCATTGGTAAGGCTTCTCACCTGTTTGTATTCTCTTGTGTTGTTTCAGATTCCCTAACTGGTTAAAACACTTGCCACACTGGGAGCAGTGGTAAGGCTTCTCCCCTGTGTGTGTCCTCTCATGAACTTTCAGGGTCCTTAAACGGTTAAAACTCTTTCCACACTGGGAGCAGTGGTAAGGCTTCTCCCCTGTGTGTATTCTCTCGTGTGATTTCAGGTTCCCTGACCGGTTAAAACACTTGCCACACTGGGAGCAGTGGTAACGCTTCTCCCCTGTGTGTATTATCTCATGTTCTTTCAGATGCCCTAACTGGTTAAAACTCTTTCCACACTGCAAGCAGTGGTAAGATTTCTCCCCTGTGTGTATTCTCTCATGTCGGTACAGGTCCCTTAACTGGTTAAAACACTTTCCACAGCGGGAACACTGGTGTCTTCTTGTTGGTTTGGACGTCCCTGGCTCTTGTTCCTCTGAGTCTGGTCTTTCTCCTGCCAAAGACAGTGTGTTTTTAAAAAAAGAGATCTGAATGAAACCTCCACATGATAAATAGGCCTTGCTACGAGGGTAAATCCTAATCAGATCGCTCAATAAGCTAAGGCCAGTTTTAACAATCTTGGTGTGATTTTAAAACAAATGTTGTAGAGTTTCCTGGTAATTACTGATAATGTTTACATTACTTATTTATTCATTCTGTTTTACAAGTCAGAACACAAAAAACTAAACCGTTCTTGGACACTCAAGACACAGATGTCGCATAATTCCAATCGAGCAGGTTGTTCTAAATATATAACTTTCATAGCTGTATGATACAGAATGCGACCTACAGTCGTGACCAAAAGTTTTGAGAATGACACAAATATTAATTTCCACAAAGTTTGCTGCTTCAGTGTCTTCAGATGTTTTTGTCAGATGTTACTATGAAATACTGAAGTATAATTACAAACATTTCATAAGTGTCAAAGGCTTTTATTGGCAATGACATGAAGTTGATGCAAAGAGTTTTTTCCCTCATTCAACTTTTTCACTCCGGACGCTTTATCTGGACATGGTTCGTCAGTACTTTCAACAGCCGAAGCTAAGTAGTAACATTAACATCATGTCTTTTAATTGCAGTCGCTGTACTCATAATATACAGGAGAACGATCGCCTTACGGCGAGGATAGCTGTGCTGCAAGCCCAGCTTCAGACGCAATCGTTAGGCAAGGGTAATTTCAGTGTAGGAAAGGAAGAAACAGCGTCTGTGCCACCAGTAAGTACAGATACTAACGTTAGTATAAATCCCCCCGCACAGTCCCCGCAGCCGGACAACTTTCTCATGGCTTCTGGAGGGAAATGCTGTAGGAATGCTCAACTGGTGTCGCTCATTCAGCCGACAGAAACTTTCAACCGGTTTCCCCATTAAGTAGCGAGTCGGAGTCTGAGGCCGAGTTTTCTCTTGTCTCTACTCCTCCCGTTACGGGGTCTGAGACGCCGAAGGCTCCCACCATTAGCTCTGACAAATTGAAAACCCTAGTCATTGGCGACTCCATTACCCGCAGTATTAGACTTAAAACGAATCACCCAGCGATCATACACTGTTTACCAGGGGGCAGGGCTACCGACGTTAAGGCTAATCTGAAGATGGTGCTGGCTAAAGCTAAAACTGGCGAGTGTAGAGAGTATAGAGATATTGTTATCCACGTCGGCACCAACGATGTTAGGATGAAACAGTCAGAGGTCACCAAGCGCAACATAGCTTCAGCGTGTAAATCAGCTAGAAAGATGTGTCGCATCGAGTAATTGTCTCTGGCCCCCTCCCAGTTAGGGGGAGTGACGAGCTCTACAGCAGAGTCTCACAACTCAATCGCTGGTTGAAAACTGTTTTCTGCCCCTCCCAAAAGATAGAATTTGTAGATAATTGGCCCTCTTTCTGGGACTCACCCACAAACAGGACCAAGCCTGACCTGCTGAGGAGTGACGGACTCCATCCTAGCTGGAGGGGTGCTCTCATCTTATCTACCAACATAGACAGGGCTTTAACTCCACAATGAAATAGGGTGCAGGCCAGGCAGCAGGCTGTTAGCCAACCTGCCAGCTTAGTGGAGTCTGCCACTAGCATAGTCAGTGTAGTCAGCTCAGCCATCCCCATTGAGACTGTGTCTGTGCCTTGACCTAGGTTGGGCAAAACTAAACATGGCGGTGTTCGCCTTAGCAATCTCATTAGGATAAAGACCTCCTCCATTCCTGCCATTATTGAAAGAGATCGTGATACCTCACATCTCAAAATAGGGTTACTTAATGTTAGATCCCTCACTTCAAAGGCAGTTATAGTCAATGAACTAATCACTGATCACAATCTTGATGTGATTGGCTTGACTGAAACATGGCTTAAGCCTGATGAATTTACTGTGTTAAATGAGGCCTCACCTCCTGGTTACACTAGTGACCATATCCCCCGTGCATCCCGCAAAGGCGGAGGTGTTGCTAACATTTACGATAGCAAATTTCAATTTACAAAAAAGAAAATTACGTTTTCGTCTTTTGAGCTTCTAGTCATGAAATCTATGCAGCCTACTCAATCACTTTTTATAGCTACTGTTTACAGGCCTCCTGGGCCATATACAGCGTTCCTCTCTGAGTTCCCTGAATTCCTATCGGACCTTGTAGTCATAGCAGATAATATTCAAATTTTTGGTGATTTTAATATTCATATGGAAAAGTCCACAGACCCACTCCAAAAGGCTTTCGGAGCCATCATCGACTCAGTGGGTTTTGTCCAACATGTCTCTGGACCTACTCACTGCCACAGTCATACTCTGGACCTAGTTTTGTCCCATGGAATAAATGTTGTAGATCTTAATGTTTTTCCTCATAATCCTGGACTATCGGACCACCATTTTATTACGTTTGAAATCGCAACAAATAATCTGCTCAGACTCCAACCAAGGAGCATCAAAAGTTGTGCTATAAATTCTCAGACAACACAAAAATTCCTTGATGCCCTTCCAGACTCCTGCTGCCTACCCAAGGACGTCAGAGGACACAAATCAGTTAACCACTTAACTGAGGAACTCAATTTAACCTTGCGCAATACCCTAGATGCAGTTGCACCCCTAAAAACGAAAAACATTTGTCACAAGAAACTAGCTCCCTGGTATACAGAAAATACCCGAGCTCTGAAGCAAGCTTCCAGAAAATTGGAACGCAAATGGCGCCACACCAAACTGGAAGTCTTCCGACTAGCTTGGAAAGACAGTACCGTGCAGTATCGAAGAGCCCTCACTGCTGCTCGATCATCCTACTTTTCCAACTTAATTGAGGAAAATAAGAACAATCCAAAATTTATTTTTGATACTGTTGCAAAGCTAACTAAAAAGCAGCATTCCCCAAGAGAGGATGGCTTTCACTTCAGCAGTAATAAATTCATGACCTTCTTTGAGGAAAAGATCATGATCATTAGAAAGCAAATTACGGACTCCTCTTTAAATCTGCGTATTCCTCCAGGGCTTAGCTGTCCTGGATCTGCACAGCTCTGCCAGGGCCTGGGATCGGGAGAGACACTTAAGTGTTTTAGTACTATATCTCTTGACACAATGATGAAAATAATCATGGCCTCTAAACCTTCAAGCTGCATACTGGATCCTATTCCAACTAAACTACTGAAAGAGCTGCTTCATGTGCTTGGCCCTCCTATGTTGAACATAATAAACGGCTCTCTATCCACCAGATGTGTACCAAACTCACTAAAAGTGGCAGTAATAAAGCCTCTCTTGAAAAAGCCAAACCTTGACCCGGAAAATATAAAAAACTATCGGCCTGTATCGAATCTTCCATTCCTCTCAAAAATTTTAGAAAAAGCTGTTGCGCAGCAACTCACTGCCTTCCTGAAGACAAACAATGTATACGAAATGCTTCAGTCTGGTTTTAGACCCCATCATAGCACTGAGACTGCACTTGTCAAGGTGGTAAATGACCTTTTAATGGCGTCAGACCGAGGCTCTGCATCTGTCCTCGTGCTACTAGACCTTAGTGCTGCCTTTGACACCATCGATCACCACATTCTTTTGGAGAGACTGGAAACCCAAACTGGTCTACACGGACAAGTTCTGGCCTGGTTTAGATCTTATCTGTCGGAAAGATATCAGTTTGTCTCTGTGAATGGTTTGTCCTCTGACAAATCAACTGTACATTTCGGTGTTCCTCAAGGTTCCGTTTTAGGACCACTATTGTTTTCACTATATATTTTACCTCTTGGGGATGTTATTCGTAAACATAAGCTATGCGGATGACACACAGCTGTACATTTCAATGAAACATGGTGAAGCCCCAAAATTGCCCTCACTAGAAGCCTGTGTTTCAGACATAAGGAAGTGGATGGCTGAAAACGTTCTACTTTTAAACTCGGACAAAACAGAGATGCTTGTTCTAGGTCCCAAGAAACAAAGAGATCTTCTGTTAAATCTGACAATTAATCTTGATGGTTGTAAAGTCGTCTCAAATAAAACTGTGAAGGACCTCGGCGTTACTCTTGACCCTGATCTCTCTTTTGACGAACATATCAAGAATGTTTCAAGGACAGCTTTTTTCCATCTACGTAACATTGCAAAAATCAGAAATGTTCTGTCCAAAAATGATGCAGAAAAATTAATCCATGCATTTGTTACTTCTAGGCTAGACTACTGCAATGCTTTACTTTCCGGCTACCCGGATAAAGCACTAAATAAACTTCAGTTAGTGCCAAATACGGCTGCTAGAATCCTGACTAGAACCAAGAAATTTGATCATATTACTCCAGTGCTAGCTTCCCTACACTGGCTTCCTGTTAAGGCAAGGGCTGATTTCAAGGTTTAACTGTTAACCTATAAAGCGTTACATGGGCTTGCTCCTACCTATCTTTCCGAGTTGGTCCTGCCGTACATACCTACACGTACGCTACAGTCACAAGACACAGGCCTCCTAATTGTCCCTAGAATTCCTAAGCAAACAGCTGGAGGCAGGGCTTTCTCCTATAGATCTCCATTTTTATGGAATGGTCTGCCTACCCATGTGAGAGACGCAGACTCGGTCTCAACCTTTAAGTCTTTACTGAAGACTTTTCTCTTCAGTAGTGTAGGAGAAAGATTAGACACATGGATAACTTATAAAGACATAAGACAGCTGAACAGTAAAATAACAGACCACATGAAGAGAAGAGACACATAGTCTGCTGATTCCATTAAGTGCATACTGACCAGACAGATAGGCGCCTAAAGTAATTGGAAACTAGACACATAGTCTGCTGATTCTTTTAAGAGATACACCTGTCAGAGAAATATGTGTTTAGGGCACTTAGACCCACTAGACATATAGTCTGACCATTCCATTACGTACATACATGTCAGACACTTAGGCGCCTGAAGCAATTGGATACACTGGGATAGAGGGTCCGGCCACCATTATAAACTAATTGAAAGCAGATGGTGGTGAATGACTTCATAGGGGGATGGGCATAAGACTAGGTGGATATAAAATGTTGGAGCGGGGCTGGGAAGCGGGGTGTGTTCCGCGGACATTCCAGTTGGCTATACAATTGTAATAAAAGCATGTTTTGATTTCACAAGTTCTTATGAGTGTTATATTTCTGAGATGATTTTCCACGACAGTAGGTCATATGATTGAGTGTAGTCTGGCCCAGGAGTGTGAAGGTGAACGGAAAGGCTCTGGAGCAACGAACCGCCCTTGCTGTCTCTGCCTGGCCGGTTCCCCTCCACTGGGATTCTCTACCTCTAACCCTATTACAGGGGCTGAGTCACTGGCTTACTGGTGCTCTTTCATGCCGTCCCTAGGAGGGGTGCGTCACTTGAGTGGGTTGAGTTACTGACGTGATCTTCCTGTCTGGGTTGGCGCCCCCCTTGGTTTGTGCTGTGGTGGAGATCTTTGTGGGCTATACTCGGCCTTGTCTCAGGATTGTAAGTTGGTGGCTGAAGATATCCCTCTAGTGGTGCGGGGGCTGTGCTTTGGCAAAGTGGGTGGGGTTATATCCTTCCTGTTTGGCCCTGTCCGGGGGTATCATCGGATGGGGCCACAGTGTCTCCTGACCCCTCCTGTCTCAGCCTCCAGTATTTATGCTGCAGTAGTTTGTGTCGGGGGGCTAGGGCCAGTTGGTTATATCTGGAGTACTCCTGTCTTATCCAGTGTCCTGTGTGAATTTAACTATGCTCTCTCTAATTCTCTCCTTCTCTCTTTCTTTCTCTCTCTCGGAGGACCTGAGCCCTAGGACCATACATCAGGACTACTGGGCATGATGACTCCTTGCTGTCCCCAGTCCACCTGGCCTTGCTGCTGTTCCAGTTTCAACTGTTTAGTCTGCAGTTATGGAACCCCTACCTGTCCCAGACCTGCTGTTTTCAACTCTTAATGATCGGCTATGAAAAGCCAACTGACATTCATTCCTGATTATTATTTGACCATGCTTGTCATTTATGAACATTTTGAACATCTTGGCTCTCTCTAATTCTCTCCTTCTCTCTTTCTTTCTCTCTCTCGGAGGAACTGAGCCCTAGGACCATACGTCAGGACTACCGGGCATGATGACTCCTTGCTGTCCCCAGTCCACCTGGCCTTGCTGCTGTCCCAGTTTCAACTGTTCTGCCTGCGGTTATGGAACCCCTACCTGTCCCAGACCTGCTGTTTTCAACTCTTAATTATCGGCTATGAAAAGCCAACTGACATTTATTCCTAATTATTATTTGACCATGCTTGTCATTTATGAACATTTTGAACATCTTGGCCATGTTCTGTTATAATCTCCACCCGGCACAGCCAGAAGAGGACTGGCCACCCCTCATAGCCTGGTTCCTCTCTAGGTTTCTTCCTAGGTTTTGGCCTTTCTAGGGAGTTTTTTCTAGCCACCGTGCTTCTACACCTGCATTGCTTGCTGTTTGGGGTTTTAGGCTGGGTTTCTGTACAGCACTTCGAGATATAAGCTGATGTACGAAGGGCTATATAAAATAAACTTGATTGATTGATTGATTGAAGAGTCAATATTTGCAGTGTTGACCTTCTTTTTCAAGACCTCTGCAATCCACCCTGGTGTCAATTAACTTCTGGGCTAAAACATCCTGACTGATGGCAGCCCATTCTTGCATAATCAATGCTTGGAGTTTGTCAGAATTTGTGGGTTTTTGTTTGTCCACCCGCCTCTTGAGGATTGACCACAAGTTCTCAATGGGATTAAGGTCTGGGGAGATTCCTGGCCATGGACACAAAATATTGATGTTTCGTTCCCCCGAGCCACTTATCACGTTTGCCTTATGGCAAGGTGCTCCATCATGCTGGAAAAGACATTGTATGTCACCGAACTGTTACTGGATGGTTGGGAGAAGTTGCTCTCGGAGGATTTGTTGGTGGCATTCCTTATTCATGGCTGTGTTCTTAGGCAACATTGTGAGTGAGCCCACACCCTTGGCTGAAAGCAACCCCACACATGAATGGTCTCAGGATGCTTTACCGTTGGCATGACACAGGACTGATGGAAGCGCTCACCTTGTCTTCTCCGGACAAGCTTTTTTCCAGATGCCCCAAACAATCGAAAAGGGGATTCATCAGAGAAAATGACTTTACCCCAGTCCTCAGCAGTCCAATCCCTGTACCCTTTGCAGAATATCAGTCTGTGTGCAGATGCACTCACACCTGCCTGCTGCCATTCCTGAGCAAGCTCTGTACTGGTGGTGCCCTGATCCCGCTGCTGAATCAACTTTAGGAGACGGTCCTGGCGCTTGCTGGACTTTCTTGGGTTCCCTGAAGCCTTCTTCACAACAATTAAACCGCTCTGAAGCCTTGTTCACAACAATTGAACCGCTCTCCTTGAAGTTCTTGATGATCTGATAAATGGTTGATTTAGGTGCAATCTTACTGGCAGCAATATCATTTCCTGTGAAGCCTTTTTTGTGCAAAGCAATGATGACGGCACATGTTTACTTGCAGGTAACCACGGGTGACAGAGGAAGAACAATGATTCCAAGCACCACCCTCCTTTTGAAGCTTCCAGTTTTGGGGGGGATTCAGTTCATTTGCATGGCAAAGAGGGACTTTGCAATTAATTACAACTCATCTGATCACTATTCATAACATTCTGGAGTATATGCAAATTGCCATCATACAAACTGAGGCAGCAGACTGTGAAAATTCATATTTGTGTCATTCTCAAAACGTTTGGCCACAACTTTACACACTTCCTTAAACATAAAATAAGTAAATAAGTAATTTTAAGTGGAAGTCCAAAACTTATTTTTACATCGAAGACACAAAGCACATCAGTAAAATCTCCCCGTTGTCGAAAGGGTTCGACACATGCTGTTTAAATGGCCCAATTTATTATTTAGACGTTCACAGATTTTCAACATTTTGACTATCGCTGATGTGATATTTTGGGTAAAGTAAAAAATAAAGTGAAATATTTGGCAAGATGTTCCTAAAACTGAGAGTAACTACAATAAACAAAAATATTAACGCAACATGTAAAGTGTTGGATGTTTCATGAGCTGAAAAAAAAGATTGCAGAATTTTTTACATCCCTGTTAGTTAACATTTATTCTTTGCCAAGATAATCCATCCACCTGACAGGTTTGGCATATCAAGCTGATTAAACAGCATGATCATTACACAGGTGCACCTTGTGCTGGGGAGAATAAAAGGCCTCTAAAATGTGCAGTTCTGTCACACAACACAATGCCACAGATGTCTCACGTTTTGAGGGAGTGTGCAATTGGCATGCTGACTGCAGGAATATCCACTGGAGCTGTTACCAGATAATTGAATGTTAAATTCTCTACCAGAAGCCGCCTCCAACGTCATTTTAGAGAATTTAGCAGTACATCCAACTGGCCTCACAACCACAGACCACATATAACGACGCCAGCCCAGGACCTCCACATCGTCTGAGACCAGCCACCCGAGTTGTATTTCTCTTTGTAATGAAGCCCTTTTGTGGGGAAAAACTAATTCTGATTGGCTGGGCCTGGCTCCGCAATGGGTGGGCGTATGCCCTCCAGGGCCCACCAATGGCTGTGCCCCTGCCCAGTTATGTAAAGTCCATAGATCAGGGCCTCGTTTATTTATTTACAATCACTGACTCATATAAACTGTAAATCGTTGTTTATATTTTGGTTCAGTATACACACACAGTGCATTCGTTAAAAACTTCTCTAGGATAGGGGGCAGCAGTTTCACGTTTGGATGAAAACCATATCCAAATTAAACTGCCAGCTACTCATCCCCAGAAGATAAGATATGCATATTATTAGTAGTATTGGATAGAAAACACTCTGAAGTTTCTAATACTGTTTGAATGATGTCTGTGAGTATAACAGAACTCATATGGCTAGCGCAAACCTGAGAAAAATCCAACCAGGAAGTGGGAAATCTGAGGTTTGTAGTTTTCAACTCATTGCCTATCGAATGTACAGTGTCTATGGGGTCATATTGCACTTCCTAAGGCTTCCACTAGATGTCAACAGTCTTAGAACATTGTTTGAGGCTTCTACTGTGAAGGAGGGGGGAATGAGAGCTGTTTCAACCAGAGGTCTGCCAGAGTGGCATGAGCTGGTCATGCGTCTACACGTGAGAGCGACCTGCGTTCCATTGCAATTCTAAAGACAAAGGAATTCGCTGGTTGGAACATTATTGAAGATTTATGTTAAAAAAATCCTAAAGATTGATTCTATACATCGTTTGACATGTTTCTACGAACTGTAACATACATTTTTGAACTTTTCATCGGAACTTTCGCCTGGACTTGCCCGCGCCTCGTGAGTTTGGATTTGTTTACCAAACGCGCTAACAAAAGGCGGTATTTGGACATAAATGTTGGACTTTATCGAACAAAACAAACATTTATTGTTGAACTGGGATTCCTGGGAGTGCATTCTGATGAAGATCATCAAAGGTAAGTGAATATTTAAAACGCTATTTCTGACTCAACAACATTGTGGGTATCTGCATGGCTTTTGTCTGAGCGCCGTACTCGGATTATTGCATGGTTTGCTTTTTCCGTAAAGCTTTTTTGAATTCTGACACAGCGGTTGCATTAAGGAGAAGTATATCTATAATTCTGTGCATAATACTTGTATCTTTTATCAACTTTTACATGTTTATTATGAGTATTTCTGTAAATTGATGTGCCTCTGAAAATTTGCCGGATGTTTTCGATGCACAACATTACTCACCATAAAGCGCCAATGTATACTGAGATTTTTGGATATAAATATGAACTTTATCGAACAAAACATACATGTATTGTGTAACATGAAGTCCTATAAGTGCCATCTTATGAAGATCATCAAAGGTTAGTGATAAATTTAATTTAATCTATATTTCTGCTTTTTGTGACTCCTCTCTTTGGCTGGAAAATGGCTGTGTGTTTTTGTGACTAGGCTCTGACCTAACATGGTCCGCTTTCGCTGTAAAGCTTTTTTTGAAATCGGACACGATGGGTAGATTAACAAGAAGTTAAGCTTTAATTTGGTGTATTGCACTTGTGAATGCATCAAAGTTACATATTTCTAAAAAATATTTTTGAATTTAGCGCTCTGCCTTTTCAGCGGAATGTTGTCGAGGGGTTCCACTAGCCATAAGAAGTTTTAAGACTCCATAATGTTTCATCATTAGATGCTACAGACCTCCTTCAAGACTCCATAATGTTTCATCATTAGATGCTACAGACCTCCTTTAAGACCCCATAATGTATAATCATTAGATGCTACAGACCTCCTTCAAGACTCCATAATGTTTCATCATTAGATGCTACAGGCTACAAATCAACAATGGGTGTAATATGAATCTTTACCACTTGTTCTGTAATATGAGTAGTATTCGGATTTCATTCAAACATTTCTTACATGAATATTGAAAATATAAATGTTGATTTTTGTATATATTGTTGAATATAATATACTGTAAGGGTATATCAATTCCAGGATCTCTGCTAGTGTTAAAGTTATGGGCCATTATATACAGAGAAATTGTGGCGAAATCCTGCACGACTACGCTAAACTTGCCACGGTTTTGAAAATAGAATTCAGTGGTTCTGCGACTCGCAAACACGACAGCTCGTTGGCTAACAATATCAGACAAGCTCAAAATGAACACCCACAGACCTACTATCACCTGCTTCGTTCAGCTTACTTTGGCATGCTCACTGAAACGGGAATGGAAGACCTATTACCATTCAAACAACTGTTTCTGTCAAACATCTACTTCATCAACTACTTGGGCCCTACTGCCCACATTGGGTTGCCAATCTCGACGCTCTGAGAGCTTGTAAGCACCGCTTTTGAAGCATCAAAAGCAAGCCGGGCTAAGAGCCCGGACACCTCGACTTTCGAGCTTAGGCGGGAACCATCACTCCAATTAGAAGGTGCAGCATTAGGGACAGGTGCGGTAAAAGATGACGATCAAAGGGGGTGGCAACCAAGTAATCACCACACTGACAACCACTGCAGTAACAATAGCTATGATGAACGTCCCCAATCTAACAGGTCCCGTAGAGATCAACTTGGCCGATATGTCCCTGCGCCTAACCCTCACAAAGGGTCAGGACACAAGAGTAACAAGCGCAACAAAGTGTTCAACAATGATCTAAACCCTAAGCGAAATGATATAGAAACTCTGATAAGAGATGTACTGCATCGTAAGAAATTTGAGAAAGAGGACAACATAACTAGGCGTAAAATTGTTGGGAACCAAGTCAGCCGAAACTAACGCAATTCGAGAGGACGTCAACATTTCCATTACCCCCGCCCCCACTCCAATCCCTGTCCAGGGACCACTCGTTCTAGATAAGCAGCTTTGCAACAGATGATTCCTCTCCCATTCCGATAGAGGACCCACTGGGTCACATAGGTGAGTTATCCGTCTTGGAAATCGACACAGATTACAAACCGCTCGGTACTCCCAACCCACTCCATTATGTTGGGGATATGATGAGAAAACCCAACTCGAACAGGCCATACCTTAGAACAGTCCTGGAGGACTGTTTGACCTGTCACGCTCTGATAGATTCGGGTTTGACAATTTCACTCATATCCGAAACCTTGCTGGATGAACTAAAAGGGGCAGTGGACCCAACAAACCGTTGGTTGAAAACGGAACGTTGCGACACGAAGCTTCGGGTTTCACCGAAGTTACCTCGCCACTAACCAAGTGTCTCCTACTTAAACTCAACTTCGAAAGCGATTACCATCGACATCGAACGGATGCTTATTGGGATAGATTTAATTGACCGTTTGGTACCACTAATGGATTGGAAAACCAACCAAATCTGGTGACAAATATGTATGCCAACTCCGTTGACTTCCCCGCATTCTTCCAAGGCTACCTGTCATACATTGCGCAACGGCGTGGGTTCGACGTCAGCATCTGCCACAAACCCGGTGAACTTGGTCATGAGTTTGCCATTGGTGACAAATGACAAGGTGAGTTCAACTCGGAACTTAACCGAACATGAGGTTTTCCTGTGTGGCTTGGGTGATTCACCAGCAGACACATACCGACCTCCTCTGATAGGGGGCGTGTGCCTAAACGGCACTATGGTTGAGGATGCCAGACTGGCAACCTTGTCAGAAAAATCTGCAATCAGTTTGGAAATGTTAAACGATGCTTGTGTAAATGTGAATTTCAGAGTATTTCTGTTATATGATGTGGCTCTCTGCAATTTCTCCGGATATTTTGGAGGCATTTCTGAACATGGTGCCAATGTAAACTGAGATTTTTGGATATAAATATGCACATTATCGAACAAAACATACATGTATTGCGTAACATGATGTCCTATGAGTGTCATCTGATGAAGATCATCAGAGGTTAGTGATTAATTTTATCTCTATTTCTGCTTTTTGTGACTCCTATCTTTGGCTGGAAAAATGTCTGTGTTTTTTTGACTTGGTGGTGATCTAACATAATCATATGTTGTGCTTTCGCTGTAAAGCATTTTTGAAATCGGACACGATGGGTAGATTAACAAGATGTTTATCTTTCATTTTCTGTATTGGACTTGTTAATGTGTGAAAGTTACATATTTCAAAAAATATTTTGGAATTACCCGTGCTGCCTTTTCAGCGGAATGTTGTCGAGGGGTTCCGCTAGCGGAACGCATGTCCTAGACAGGTTTAAGGGGTATTTGTGTGTAGATTGAATCAGGCTGTAACGTAACAAAATATGAAAAAGGGGTCTGAATACTTTCCGAAGGCACTGTATGTAGCCATGTTATGAAGTATGAAAAGGCTTGTTCAGTCACATGTCATGAATTCACTATGACATCATCATATTTATATACATTTATATCAATACAAAGTGTTTCAGACATAAATAAACAATTCCAGGTGAAAGCCAAAGGCCATAGCTGTAATACAATAACAAACTGGCAAAGCAGCAGAGCGAGGCCCGCATCCAGCAACGTCACGAGTCACGCAGCTGTTTCAGGACAGCACTACAGGGAGAGAGAAAACTCCACTGGACTAGTTTCAATGTATGGAATCACTTCAGAGTTTCTGGATTTTGGGTAAACTTCTCCTTTAACCTCACTAGGGTAGGGGGCAGCATTCGGAATTTTGGATGAAAAGAGTGCCCAAAGTAATCTGCCTGCTACTCAGGCCCAGAAGCTAGGATATGCAAATTAGTAGATTTGGATAGAAACCACTCCAAAGTTTCTAAAACTGTTAAAATAATGTCTGTGAGTATAACAGAACTGAAATGGCAGGTGAGAACCTGAGGAAAATCCATCCAGGAAATGCTTTTATTTGAAATGCCTGTTTTTCCATTGAAAGCCTATCCACCATACAAAGACTTATGACGCAGGTCACTATCTCTATTGCTTCCTCAACATGTGGCCAGTCTTTAGGCATTGTTTCAGGCTTTTACTCTGAAAAATGAGGGAGAAACAGCACGTTCAATGAGTGTACAGTGGAAATTTCCAGCCATGAGCCCAGCGCATGATCGGGAGGGCGCATTTCTTGTTTCTCCTTTTCTATTCACGAAGCTTTTGTCCAGTTGAAATATGATCGATTATTTATGACAAAAACAATGAGGCTGGATTATAAACATTGTTTGACATGTTTCTATGAAATTTTATGGTACTTTTCAGATTTTTCGTCTGACTGCTGTGACCGCGCTTTGTTCCAATGTATTACTGAACATAACGCGCAAAGAAAACGGAGGTTTTTGGACATAAAGAGTGACTTTATCGAACAAAACAAACATTTATTGTGTAACATGGAGTCTTCGGAGTGCAACCATATGAAGATCAAAGGTAAGTGATACATTTTAATGCTATTTCTGGCTTTTGTTACTCTTCTTCTTGGCTGCTAACTGTTTGTAATGATTTGTCATTAAGGCATCATTGAGATGCTTTAATCATTGAGGTTTTAAAGCATCATTGAGAAATAATGAATTGAAGTTGGAACATTTGTGACATTTGTAGACTAGAGATTAAGAATGTTGGGCCATTAACCGAGAAGTCGCTGGTTCGAATCCGCACGCCCCCCAAGGTAGAAAAAAGCTGCCGTTCTACCCTTGAGCAAGGCAGTTAACCCCCAACAACTGCTCCCCGGGCGCCGATAACGTGGACGTCGATTAAGGCAGCCCCCGCACCACTCTGATTCAGAGGGGTTGGGTTCAATGCGGAAGACACATTTAGGGTGAATGGATTCAGTTGTGACTGACTAGATATCCCCTTTCCTTTCCCATCCCAGTCCTCCTTTAAGACTCCATAATGTTTCATCATTAGATGCTACAGTCCTCCTTTAAGAGAGATCTTTGATGGAAACCTGCTCCAGAGCAGAACCTGCTGCTTGAACAGAGTTCCGAGTATCGGGTCTGAATACTTAAGTAAATGTAATATTTCAGTTTTGTATTTTTTGATAAATTAGCAAAATTATCAAACAAAATGTTTTTGCTTTGTCAGTATGGGGTATTGTGTTTTTAGAAAAAGGCTGTAATGTAACAAAATGTGGAAAAAGTCAAGGGGTCTGAATACTTCCAGGAGGCACTGTACTCTCCGATAGCAACGGCCAATAGCAGACCACTTCCTATATCAGGGACATAGTCGCTCCCGTCTTCCATGTTGTGAAGGTAACCTGGTGAATATCATAGAATAAGGGTTCTGTTAGGTAACCTGGTGAATATCATAGAATCAGGGTTCTGTTAGGTAATCTGGTGAATATCATAGAATCAGGGTTCCGTAAGGGAACCTTCAGTTCTATTTCAGTGACTCGTTAGTCTCTCACTATGGGGATATAGTCAACTACCATACAGCTCATATCCTCTCTGATGCCAAGTCTAGACAGGATCATCCCTCAGAGGTCCCCACTCTACTCACCGTATGTGTAGTGATGTCCAGTCAGTAGAACCTCATGGAGGTACATCACCACAACATGCTGCATTACAGATCTCTTGAACAGAGATGCCTTTGAACAATGCCTATGTTGTAGCCATTCCTCTGGTGGATTGAGCCATCAAGCCCTCCGGAGGTGTCAGATCCTTGCTACTATAGAACCTCATGAAGATATGGGGGTGTAACTCATTATACGGATATAATGGCTAAAGTAAAGCCGTTTTAAACAAGATAAATCTAATTTCTATTCTTTCCAGCGGCTCCAACAGCAGAAATGGCCTCAAGCAAAACATAAAAATCCCAGGATGGGACTAGCTGTTTGGGTACTGGGCGTAGGTGACCCTCATAAAACAACAGATCAGGGGGTGTTCCACTGTATAGTTGTTGCAGCCTAAATGGCAGCCAAATATACATTTATAGTTGAAAGGGCTTTCCTTCATCAGAAAGCAGAGTAGCTCTGAAACAGAGCAACAAAGAGACTGATTTGTTTCTGATCTCACCATCTGTTAAATACACTGTGCTATAGTAATTATTGTGCTATAGTGAGTGTGTGGCTCTAGAACTCTGAATATAGTTCATTCTCAAGGAGAGCAGTCACGTGTGTTGAGAAGCAGAGGATCACTGGTTTGAGCCCGGAATGGGGACAGTGGAGGGAAACTAAACTGTTAGAAGCACACTGGCGTCAGTTACACATTTTATTAATAAAGTTAGTCATTTCCAAATGAACCATGTTCTTTAAGGTCAATATGTTGGAGTTCAGGCTTATTTGACCTGTTAAAGTAGGAAATGAAATGAACTTTGTCCATTACAGAGACAGAGGTCAAGACAAAAAAAGGAGCTGGTTTTATATATATATATGCCATCTTTAACAAGTTGTGTAGATCAGATGTTAATGAAGCAATACAGACCACATTGAAGTGTCTGGAGTTTAGTTTGTGTTGTTCTACAGTCTTGTAAAGATAGGGGGGGGGGGGGGGGGGGTTGACTGGGACAGACAATGTAACATCTATGTTTTTAGGAAAAGGTTTTGTAAAACATGCACCTTACATCAGATCATCTTGAAACTTCTCTCTAAAGGTACCTTTCATTAAGGTTTTATATGGTCTATTGGTTTCTTTGTTTCATTGGCAGAATCCTTTTTCAGTGTTATGATATTCATAACATCCATATCCACCAGTCTATCTTCCTGTCAACTAGCAGAACTCTGCTGGTTGTCCTGGTAAACAGATACCAGTCTATCTTCCTGTCAACTAACAGAACTCTGCTGGTTGTCCTGGTAACAGATACCAGTATATCTTCCTGTCAACTAACAGAACTCTGCTGGTTGTCCTGGTAACAGATACCAGTCTATCTTCCTGTCAACCACAGAGCTCTGCTGGTTGTCCTGGTAACAGATACCAGTGGGCAGATCTATTTTATTTGTTTCAACTAAACTACAGCACTTACTTTGATGAGTCAATCTGATCCTTTCTTCTCTTCTCCTCCTCTCACAGTTCCACTCAGCCCCGTTTGTTTTCCTGCAGTCCACCAGCAGCACAGACAACCTCTCATACCCAGCAGTAAGGTGCTACCGGAAGAGGCATGACACGGGGACTCCGGGAGGGAGGAATGGCTAGCGTTGTCCTGGTAACCATAAGAGGGACACATATCATTATGGATGCTTATGTCACCGCGTCATGAAGTGCTTTACAGAAACCCAGCCCAGACCCTGATAAAGCAAGCTGTATGCTAGACCAGACCAAGCTGTACATCTGGTGTTCTGATCTGGAGAGACTCTTCTCTGACTCATCAGCATCAGGATGTTGTTGAGGCTCCCCAGAGGATCCACAATAGTCATGTCTCTCTCCTGTGTGAATGAGAACCATCAAACAGATAGTGAACTTACGACCGTCGATTATAATCATCGGGTCTTACAAGAGGCATTAATCTCTCTAAACAGCCTAAAACGCAAATGTTAAAGGGTCCGTGCCACTAAATGGGTCCCTTTTGCATCCCTTTGATATTTTAAGTATAAATTATGCTCCAACATTGCATTTTAAAAGCCTGTTATACTAGATGAGATGCACTTTAATGTAGACCACATGGATAATTTAATAAATCTAATTTAAAAGTCCCCAAAATATATGTACCAATGGCAGATTAAAACTAACAAAGGCAGATGGCCCCTTTAACAATTCCTACAGTACTGAACAACATATCCAAGTGTAGAACTTCAGTAGAATGCCCCTTAAAACCCCCACCTTAGTTCAACAACGGAATAGTGTGTGACTCTGTTTTTAAGACAGTACTCACTGGTGTTAATCTGATATTCTGTCTCCTCCTCTTTCACACCCAAGACGTCTTCCTTCTTCACCTCTACTGAGATAGCATCCTCTTCCTCTCTAAAAGGTTCTTCCTCGGTTTCCTCTATAACATCCTCTTCTTCTTTCACGACAATGTTCAGCCTCAGAGCTTCTTTCTGCATACAGCAGACCTCTTCTTCTTTAACGGGGGAGGAGTAGTTTAGTGAGCTCATGGTCTGGGATGTTAGAATTAGCGACTAGCCTAGCGCTAGGCTCAGTATCAATCTTTAACAAGTTTGCAAATTGAACAAGCAAATTAGGTTAAAGTTAAGCAGTTGATACGTCAACTGAAATTTGTTTAAAACACTGAGATTAGCTAATGTACATTAACATGGTCGAAAGCGTCAATCTTTCAGTTTTATGTTGGCTAGCAAGCTACCAAGGTGGTTGAAAGAGTAGCCGTGTTGTTGTTCCTGAAGAAGCGTCTGGTCCAGCCCATTATACGTCACGCAAGAATCAACACCTGAAAGACGCATATCGCCATCTGCTGACTGGAGTGGGTAACGCAGTTTGGAAACAACAGTTACTACACTTTCTGTATTGGAAAAAACGTCAAAATAATTTAACAATAAGCTGATATATTGTAAATGATGAATACATACTTCTATGAATAGGTAGTGTTTAAATAAACATTTGCTCTGTTCATTTTTCACATTCGTTTTCATCTAGATGTGACGGTACTATTCCCTTAAAGCTACGCTCTTTAAGATACAAATCATCCTGTAAACCAGGGGTGGGCAACTCCAGTCCTCGGGGGCCTGATTGGTGTCACACTTTTTCTCCATCGCTAGCAAACACAGCTGATTAATCAAACTGCATCCTAAACTGAAGATTATGATTAGGTGGTTATTGGAGTCTGGTGTGTTAGCTGGGGCTGGAAGCTATCATCCCTTATTGATGTCACTAGTTAAATCCCCTTCAATCAGTGTAGATGAAGGGGGGAAGACAGGTTAAATAAGGCATTTTAGGCCTTGAGACAAATGAGACATGGCTTGTGTATGTGTGCCATTCAGACGGTGAATGGGGAAAACAAAATATTTAAGTGTCTTTGAACGGGGGATGGTAGTAGGTCCCAGGCGCCGGTTTGTGTCAAGAACTGCAATGCTGCTGGGGTTTTCCAGCTCAACGGTTTCCCATGTGTACCAAGAATCATCCAACACCCAAACAGTGGTGTTTAAGATGAGGCAGAACGATTTGTTTTTTCATGAGCATGGCCTTAATTCTATTACAGCATATTGGATGACTGTCATTCATATTCCATTCACCCTGTTCAAGGGAACAGCGATAGGTTTTGGCTACTACATGATACTAGAATTTTCCCTATACCCATCATGAGATTGCTACAACCTAGCCTATGAATGAAAGTTTAGAATGTAGGTGCACACAGGTCGAGATACTTTTTTAGGTGACAGACAGTGACACATGGACATCCTGACCGGTTGCATCACCGCCTGGTAAGGCAACTGCTCGGCATCTGACCATAATGCACTACAGAGGGTAGTGAACATCACTGGGGCCAAGCTTCCTGCCATCCAGGACCTATATAAAGAAAGACACAAAAATTGTCAGTCACCCAAGTCATAGACTGTTTTCTCTGCTCCCGCACGTCAAGCGGTACCGGAGCACCAAGTCTAGAAACAAAAGGCTCCTTAACAGCTTCTACCCCCAAGCCATAAGACTGCTGAACAATTAATCAAATGGCCACCTGGACTATTTACATTGACCCCACCTCCATTTGTTTTGTACACTGCTGCTACTTGCTGTTTATTATCTATGAAATGTCACTTCACCCCGACCTACATGTACAAATTACCTCGACTAACCTGTACCCCCGCACATTGACTCGGTACCAGTACCCCCTGTATATAGCCTTGTTATTGTTATTTTATTGTGTTACTTTTTATATTTTTTACTTTTGGTCATTTGCTTATTTTCTTAACTTTTCTTGAACTGTACTGTTAGTTAAGGGCTTGTGAGTAAGCAATTCACTGTAAGGTCTACACTTGTTGTATTCGCGCATTTGACAAATAAAGTTTGATTTTATTTAACAAATTCAGGTATGTTTATCCCGTTTTTTTCTGTTTAAGAAACGTTTGTCTCTAGAGAGTTGAAAACAGCAGGTCTGGGACAGGTAGCACCTCCGGTGAACAGGTCAGGGCTCCATAGCCGCAGGCAGAACAGTTGAAACTGGAGCAGCAGCACGGCCAGCTGGACTGGGGACAGCAAGGAGTCATCATGCCAGGTAGTCCTGAGGCATGGTCCTAGGGCTCAGGTCCTCCGAGAGAGAGAGAAAGAAAGAAAGAAAGAAAGAAAGAAAGAAAAAGAAAGAAAGAAAGGAGAAAGAGAGAGAGAAAGAGAGAGAGAGAGCATACTTAAATTCACACAGGACACCGGATAAGACAGGAGAAATACTCCAGATATAACAGACTGACCCCAGCCCCCCGACACATAAACCACTGCAGCATAAATACTGGAGGCTGAGACAGGAGGGGTCAGGAGACACCGTGGCCCCATCCGATGATACCCCCGGACAGGGCCAAACAGGCAGGATATAACCCCACCCACTTTGCCAAAGCACAGCCCCCACACCACTAGAGTGATATCTTCAACCACCAACTTACCATCCTGAGACAAGGCCGAGTATAGCCCACAAAGATCTTCGCCATGGCACAACCCAATGGGGGGTGCCAACCCATGAATACGGCTGCACAGTATTGTCTCTTCTCGATGGCGGTTATAATATTGATTAGTACCTTGAGCGGGGTTGAGGTGCACCCATGACCAGCTCGGAAACCACATTGCACAGCGGAGAAGGTTCATGCTGAAAGAGTTCTGATAGGTTGGAGGATGTCCTCCGGAAGTTGTCATAATTACTGTTTAAGTCTATGGAAGCCTTGAGAACCATGAGCCTCCTAGGTTTTGTATTTTGTACATTTGTGGCCTGCTGGAGGTCATTTTGCAGGGCTCTGGCAGTGCACCTCCTTGCACAAAGGCGGAGGTAGCGGTCCTGCTGCTGGGTTGTTGCCCTCCTACGGCCTCCTCCACGTCTCCTGATGTACTGGCCTGTCTCCTGGTAGCGCCTCCATGCTCTGGACACTACGCTGACAGACACAACAAACCTTTTTGCCACAGTTCGCATTGATGTGCCATCCTGGATGAACTGCACTACCTGAGCCACTTGTGTGGGTTGTAGACTCCGTCTCATGCTACCACTAGAGTGAAAGCACCGCCAGCATTCAAAAGTGACCAAAACATCAGCCAGGAAGCATAGGAACTGAGAAGTGGTGTGTGGTCACCACCTGCAGAACCATTCCTTTTTTGGGGGTGTCTTACTAATTGCCTATAATTTCCACCTTTTGTCTATTCCATTTGCACAACAGCATGTGAAATTTATTGTCAATAAGTGTTGCTTCCTAAGTGGACAGTTTGATTTCACAGAAGTGTGATTGACTTGGAGTTACATTGTGTTGTTTAAGTGTTCCCTTTATTTTTTTGAGCAGTGTATATATAAAGAAAATATTGCATGACCAAAAGCACAATTCTATTTTTGTAAAAATGAGACAAGTGTACGAGCATATGTGTGTTCTCTCATGAACTTTAAGTAGCCTGTATTTGATGTGATATACTCCTTTCGAGACAGGATTGTGTCACGGCCCAGATCTGGGGAAGTGGACCAAAACATTTCTGCAGCATTGAAGGTCCCCATCATCTTAAAAGGAAGAAGTTTGAAACCACCAAGACCCTTCCTACTGCTGGCTGCCCGGCCAAACTGAACAATCGGGGGAGAAGGGCCTTGGTCAGGGAGGTGACCAAGAACCCAATGGTCACTCTGACAGAGCTCCTCTGTGGAGATGGGAGAACCTTCCAGAAGGACAACCATCTCTGCATCACTCCACCAAGCAGGACGTTATGGTAGAGTTGCCAGACGGAAGCCACTCCTCAGTAAAAGGCACATGAAAGCCAGCTTGGAGTTTGCCAAAAGGCACCTAAAGGACTATCAGACCATGAGTAACAAAATTCTCTGGTCTGATGAAAGCCAAGGGTCACGTCTGGAGGAAACCTGGCACCATTCCTACGGTGAAGCATGGGGTTGGCAGCATCATGCTGTGGGGATGTTTTTCAGCGGTATGGACTGGGAGACTCGTCAGGATCGAGGGAAAGATGAACGGAGCAAAATACAGAGAGATAATTTTTGAAAACTTGCTCCAGAGCACTCAGGACCTCAGACTGGGGCAAAGGTTAACCTTCCAATAGGACAACGACCCTACGCACCAAGCCAAGACAATGCAGGAGTGGCTTTGGGAGATATCTCTGAATGTTCTTGAGAGGCCCAGCCAGAGGCCGGATTTGAACCCGATTTAACATCTCTGGAGAGACCTGAAAATAGCTTTGTAGTGACACTCCCCATCCAACCTGACAGAGTTTGAGAGGATCTGCAGAGAAGAATGGGAGAAACATGAGGCTCCTGCTGCTGCTGTCCTCAAGGGCAAATTGACAGATTTTTCACCTAGTTGTCTTTGGGATTCAAACCAGAGATCTTTCGGTTACTGGCCCAACACTAGTAACCGCTAGGCTACCTGCAGCAGGAGCCCCATGTTTTCAGGAGAGCCCACCTTTATTTTTCCCTCATTATGAACATTCATATTGGTCAACAGTCAACCTATTGTGTGTATTGAACATTCATATTGGACTGTAGCAGCTAGCTAACTGGCTACTGATCAACCTATTGTGTGTATTGAACATTCATATTGGACTGTAGCAGCTAGCTATCTGGCTACCGATCAACCTATTGTGTGAATTGAACATTGGACAGCCTTACCTGTAGAGTAGCACCACCACCCATCAGCCCATTCTCATCTTGACGTCAAAGCTGCAGTGTATTGTTGGTATAGTTTTTGATGAATAATAATTCAAATTGTGAAAATAGAAGTGTACAATTTATATATATATATTTAATCAACTTTAAGATACTGTTTGCCTCTATGCAGATGTAGAAGCTGAATAGGAATATACATTAGCAATAAATAGTTGATTGTTCTTTTTTCACATCATACTAAGAATACTGAGCCACAACCTGTAAATGTGACCATACTATTCCTTTAAAGCCCCTCTGTCAGATATAAATCATCAGAGTGGGAAACCAACTGACATGGAAACAATGGAGCAAATGTATCACTTTTAGAGGGGTGTATTTTAACATCAGATAGAACTACTCAGACATTCCAAATATCACTTGATTATCAGAGGGGTTATTATGACATCAGATAGAACTACTCAGACATTCCAAATCAGGCTTCATCCATATCATGAAGGTGAATATTTATCCAACCATTTCAAAAGTAATGACCGGGCTGACGGAAACAGGATATGCCTTTACAATTTTATAAATGCCGACAGACAATTTGTTTGTTCGTTTTACATGGTGGGATCATTTTGTGTCAGTAAACGTTTATGAGCGAGAAATGGTGGAAACTCCTTCATGCGCAAATATTTATATAATAACCATCATATCGAAGTTAACTTGAAGTCATGTGATGATATGTTGATTGGTCCTCCCTCTACGACTTGGGAACCCATGCAGTTTATTAGGCTACAGATGAAATAAGTTATGAACTTCACAGGGTGGTGAAACTGCATGTGATGAGCTTGATGCTCCTTTCCAATATTGTTTTGTACATATTTAAGAATATTCACATGAAAATCTGTCGCAAATTGCACGGAAACTTAGCTACGAAGGTGGATATTGATCCAACACCTGCTGTTTATTCAAACCAGCCCACTGGGCACAGACGTCAGTTCAACATCTAGTTTCTATTTACATTTCTTTGAGTCGTGAATTCAACATGAAATCAACACAAAATGTCACCTGTCATTGGATTTAGCTTACAAGTTGGGTGAAAAATAAAGATTACTGATGTTGACGGCTTTTTACAAATCCAATCAGTTTTCTGCATTGATCTAACATCACATGGATTTGTTTTGTAGAAATGACGTGGAAACAATGTTTATTCAACCAGTGGGAGGCTTGTAAATGCCCCCAGGAAAGGAAAACAAAGAACTCTTCATTGAGACAATGATAAACACCAATCCGTGGGAGAGTTGTGGTGGATATTATAAAATAAGGATCTGCTGGAGTCCAAGTCAAACCAAGATTCTTTATTTCTGAGCTCAGAGAGAATAACAGTTACACAGCGCAGTGTAGACAGTCTGAATTCCTGAAGCATTGGGTGATGGGCACATATCTTTATAGTTTTCTGTTCCTGGGAGGGACTTTATTCATACAAGGATGCAGGTGCAGCTGGTTTGCAACACAGGATGATACTCCCAGGAACAGGAGATTATAATAGGACAGTTTCACAAGGTTAGTCACATACTCAGTTATAGGACACATAC
>NW_024061207.1:160000-174222 GCF_016432855.1 Salvelinus namaycush | reverse complement strand
TTGTAAACATCACTGTGTGGAGTAGAGATGATCTAGAGTTTGTAACATCACTGTGTGGAGTAGAGATGATCTAGAGTTTTTGTAAGCATCGCTGTGTGTGTAGTAAATGATCTAGAGTTTTGTAAACATCACTGTGTGTGGAATTAAAGATGATCTAGAGTTTTGTATCATCGCTGTGTGTGGAGTAGAGATGATCTAGAGTTTTGTAAACATCACTGTGTGGAGTAGAGATGATCTAGAGTTTTGTAAACATCACTGTGGTGGAGTAGAGATGATCTAGAGTTTTGTAAGCATCGCTGTGTGTGTAGTAAGATGATCTAGAGTTTTGTAAACATCACTGTGTGGAGTAGAGATGATCTAGAGTTTTGTAAGCATCGCTGTGTGTTAGTAAAGATGATCTAGAGTTTTGTAATCATCGCTGTGTGTGGAGTAGAGATGATCTAGAGTTTTGTAAACATCACTGTGTGGAGTAGAGATGATCTAGAGTTTTGTAATCATCGCTGTGTGTGGAGTAGAGATGATCTAGAGTTTTTATAAACATCACTGTGTGGAGTAGAGATGATCTAGAGTTTTGTAAACATCGCTGTGTGTGGAGTAAAGATGATCTAGAGTTTTGTAAACATCACTGTGTGGAGTAGAGATGATCTAGAGTTTTGTAATCATCGCTGTGTGGAGTAGAGATGATCTAGAGTTTTGTAATCATCGCTGTGTGTGGAGTAGAGATGATCTAGAGTTTTATAAACATCACTGTGTGGAGTAGAGATGATCTAGAGTTTTGTAAACATTGCTGTGTGTGGAGTAGAGATGATCTAGAGTTTTGTAAACATCACTGTGTGGAGTAGAGATGATCTAGAGTTTTGTAAACATCGCTGTGTGGAGTAAAGATGATCTAGAGTTTTGTAAACATCACTGTGTGGAGTAGAGATGATCTAGAGTTTTGTAAACATCACTGTGTGGAGTAAAGATGATCTAGAGTTTTGTAAACATCACTGTGTGGAGTAAAGATGATCTAGAGTTTTGTAAACATCACTGTGTGGAGTAAAGATGATCTAGAGTTTTGTAAACATCACTGTGTGGAGTAGAGATGATCTAGAGTTTTGTAAACATCACTGTGTGGAGTAGAGATGATCTAGAGTTTTGTAAGCATCACTGTGTGGAGTAGAGATGATCTAGAGTTTTGTAAACATCACTGTGTGGAGTAGAGATGATCTAGAGTTTTGTAAACATCGCTGTGTGGAGTAAAGATGATCTAGAGTTTTGTAAACATCACTGTGTGGAGTAAAGATGATCTAGAGTTTTGTAAACATCACTGTGTGGAGTAGAGATGATCTAGAGTTTTGTAAACATCACTGTGTGGAGTAGAGATGATCTAGAGTTTTGTAATCATCACTGTGTGGAGTAAAGATGATCTAGAGTTTTGTAAACATCACTGTGTGGAGTAAAGATGATCTAGAGTTTTGTAAACATCACTGTGTGGAGTAGAGATGATCTAGAGTTTTGTAAACATCACTGTGTGGAGTAGAGATGATCTAGAGTTTTGTAAGCATCGCTGTGTGTGTAGTAAAGATGATCTAGAGTTTTGTAAACATCACTGTGTGTGGAATTAAAGATGATCTAGAGTTTTGTAATCATCGCTGTGTGTGGAGTAGAGATGATCTAGAGTTTTGTAAACATCACTGTGTGGAGTAGAGATGATCTAGAGTTTTGTAAACATCACTGTGTGGAGTAGAGATGATCTAGAGTTTTGTAAGCATCGCTGTGTGTAGTAAAGATGATCTAGAGTTTTGTAAACATCACTGTGTGGAGTAGAGATGATCTAGAGTTTTGTAAACATCACTGTGTGGAGTAGAGATGATCTAGAGTTTTGTAATCATCGCTGTGTGTGGAGTAGAGATGATCTAGAGTTTTATAAACATCACTGTGTGGAGTAGAGATGATCTAGAGTTTTGTAAACATCGCTGTGTGTGGAGTAAAGATGATCTAGAGTTTTGTAAACATCACTGTGTGGAGTAGAGATGATCTAGAGTTTTGTAAACATCACTGTGTGGAGTAGAGATGATCTAGAGTTTTGTAAACATCACTGTGTGGAGTAAAGATGATCTAGAGTTTTGTAAACATCACTGTGTGGAGTAAAGATGATCTAGAGTTTTGTAAACATCACTGTGTGTGGAATTAAAGATGATCTAGAGTTTTGTAATCATCGCTGTGTGTGGAGTAGAGATGATCTAGAGTTTTGTAAACATCACTGTGTGGAGTAGAGATGATCTAGAGTTTTGTAATCATCGCTGTGTGTGGAGTAGAGATGATCTAGAGTTTTATAAACATCACTGTGTGGAGTAGAGATGATCTAGAGTTTTGTAAACATCGCTGTGTGTGGAGTAAAGATGATCTAGAGTTTTGTAAGCATCGCTGTGTGGAGTAAAGATGATCTAGAGTTTTGTAAACATCGCTGTGTGTGGAGTAAAGATGATCTAGAGTTTTGTAAACATCACTGTGTGGAGTAGAGATGATCTAGAGTTTTGTAAACATCGCTGTGTGGAGTAAAGATGATCTAGAGTTTTGTAAACATCACTGTGTGGAGTAGAGATGATCTAGAGTTTTGTAAACATCACTGTGTGGAGTAAAGATGATCTAGAGTTTTGTAAACATCACTGTGTGGAGTAAAGATGATCTAGAGTTTTGTAAACATCACTGTGTGGAGTAAAGATGATCTAGAGTTTTGTAAACATCACTGTGTGGAGTAGAGATGATCTAGAGTTTTGTAAACATCACTGTGTGGAGTAGAGATGATCTAGAGTTTTGTAAGCATCACTGTGTGGAGTAGAGATGATCTAGAGTTTTGTAAACATCACTGTGTGGAGTAGAGATGATCTAGAGTTTTGTAAGCATCGCTGTGTGGAGTAAAGATGATCTAGAGTTTTGTAAACATCACTGTGTGGAGTAAAGATGATCTAGAGTTTTGTAAACATCACTGTGTGGAGTAAAGATGATCTAGAGTTTTGTAAACATCACTGTGTGGAGTAGAGATGATCTAGAGTTTTGTAAACATCACTGTGTGGAGTAGAGATGATCTAGAGTTTTGTAAGCATCGCTGTGTGTGTAGTAAAGATGATCTAGAGTTTTGTAAACATCACTGTGTGTGGAATTAAAGATGATCTAGAGTTTTGTAATCATCGCTGTGTGTGGAGTAGAGATGATCTAGAGTTTTGTAAACATCACTGTGTGGAGTAGAGATGATCTAGAGTTTTGTAAACATCACTGTGTGGAGTAGAGATGATCTAGAGTTTTGTAAGCATCGCTGTGTGTGTAGTAAAGATGATCTAGAGTTTTGTAAACATCACTGTGTGGAGTAGAGATGATCTAGAGTTTTGTAAGCATCGCTGTGTGTGTAGTAAAGATGATCTAGAGTTTTGTAATCATCGCTGTGTGTGGAGTAGAGATGATCTAGAGTTTTGTAAACATCACTGTGTGGAGTAGAGATGATCTAGAGTTTTGTAATCATCGCTGTGTGTGGAGTAGAGATGATCTAGAGTTTTATAAACATCACTGTGTGGAGTAGAGATGATCTAGAGTTTTGTAAACATTGCTGTGTGTGGAGTAAAGATGATCTAGAGTTTTGTAAACATCACTGTGTGGAGTAGAGATGATCTAGAGTTTTGTAAACATCACTGTGTGGAGTAGAGATGATCTAGAGTTTTGTAAACATCACTGTGTGGAGTAAAGATGATCTAGAGTTTTGTAAACATCACTGTGTGGAGTAAAGATGATCTAGAGTTTTGTAAACATCACTGTGTGGAGTAAAGATGATCTAGAGTTTTGTAAACATCACTGTGTGGAGTAGAGATGATCTAGAGTTTTGTAAACATCACTGTGTGGAGTAGAGATGATCTAGAGATTTGTAAGCATCACTGTGTGGAGTAGAGATGATCTAGAGTTTTGTAAACATCACTGTGTGGAGTAGAGATGATCTAGAGTTTTGTAAACATCGCTGTGTGGAGTAAAGATGATCTAGAGTTTTGTAAACATCACTGTGTGGAGTAAAGATGATTTAGAGTTTTGTAAACATCACTGTGTGGAGTAAAGATGATCTAGAGTTTTGTAAACATCACTGTGTGGAGTAGAGATGATCTAGAGTTTTGTAAACATCACTGTGTGGAGTAGAGATGATCTAGAGTTTTGTAAGCATCGCTGTGTGTGTAGTAAAGATGATCTAGAGTTTTGTAAACATCACTGTGTGTGGAATTAAAGATGATCTAGAGTTTTGTAATCATCGCTGTGTGTGGAGTAGAGATGATCTAGAGTTTTGTAAACATCACTGTGTGGAGTAGAGATGATCTAGAGTTTTGTAAACATCACTGTGTGGAGTAGAGATGATCTAGAGTTTTGTAAGCATCGCTGTGTGTGTAGTAAAGATGATCTAGAGTTTTGTAAACATCACTGTGTGGAGTAGAGATGATCTAGAGTTTTGTAAGCATCGCTGTGTGTGTAGTAAAGATGATCTAGAGTTTTGTAATCATCGCTGTGTGTGGAGTAGAGATGATCTAGAGTTTTGTAAACATCACTGTGTGGAGTAGAGATGATCTAGAGTTTTGTAATCATCGCTGTGTGTGGAGTAGAGATGATCTAGAGTTTTATAAACATCACTGTGTGGAGTAGAGATGATCTAGAGTTTTGTAAACATCGCTGTGTGTGGAGTAAAGATGATCTAGAGTTTTGTAAACATCACTGTGTGGAGTAGAGATGATCTAGAGTTTTGTAATCATCGCTGTGTGGAGTAGAGATGATCTAGAGTTTTGTAATCATCGCTGTGTGTGGAGTAGAGATGATCTAGAGTTTTATAAACATCACTGTGTGGAGTAGAGATGATCTAGAGTTTTGTAAACATTGCTGTGTGTGGAGTAGAGATGATCTAGAGTTTTGTAAACATCACTGTGTGGAGTAGAGATGATCTAGAGTTTTGTAAACATCGCTGTGTGGAGTAAAGATGATCTAGAGTTTTGTAAACATCACTGTGTGGAGTAGAGATGATCTAGAGTTTTGTAAACATCACTGTGTGGAGTAAAGATGATCTAGAGTTTTGTAAACATCACTGTGTGGAGTAAAGATGATCTAGAGTTTTGTAAACATCACTGTGTGGAGTAAAGATGATCTAGAGTTTTGTAAACATCACTGTGTGGAGTAGAGATGATCTAGAGTTTTGTAAACATCACTGTGTGGAGTAGAGATGATCTAGAGTTTTGTAAGCATCACTGTGTGGAGTAGAGATGATCTAGAGTTTTGTAAACATCACTGTGTGGAGTAGAGATGATCTAGAGTTTTGTAAACATCGCTGTGTGGAGTAAAGATGATCTAGAGTTTTGTAAACATCACTGTGTGGAGTAAAGATGATCTAGAGTTTTGTAAACATCACTGTGTGGAGTAGAGATGATCTAGAGTTTTGTAAACATCACTGTGTGGAGTAGAGATGATCTAGAGTTTTGTAATCATCACTGTGTGGAGTAAAGATGATCTAGAGTTTTGTAAACATCACTGTGTGGAGTAAAGATGATCTAGAGTTTTGTAAACATCACTGTGTGGAGTAGAGATGATCTAGAGTTTTGTAAACATCACTGTGTGGAGTAGAGATGATCTAGAGTTTTGTAAGCATCGCTGTGTGTGTAGTAAAGATGATCTAGAGTTTTGTAAACATCACTGTGTGTGGAATTAAAGATGATCTAGAGTTTTGTAATCATCGCTGTGTGTGGAGTAGAGATGATCTAGAGTTTTGTAAACATCACTGTGTGGAGTAGAGATGATCTAGAGTTTTGTAAACATCACTGTGTGGAGTAGAGATGATCTAGAGTTTTGTAAGCATCGCTGTGTGTGTAGTAAAGATGATCTAGAGTTTTGTAAACATCACTGTGTGGAGTAGAGATGATCTAGAGTTTTGTAAGCATCGCTGTGTGTGTAGTAAAGATGATCTAGAGTTTTGTAATCATCGCTGTGTGTGGAGTAGAGATGATCTAGAGTTTTGTAAACATCACTGTGTGGAGTAGAGATGATCTAGAGTTTTGTAATCATCGCTGTGTGTGGAGTAGAGATGATCTAGAGTTTTATAAACATCACTGTGTGGAGTAGAGATGATCTAGAGTTTTGTAAACATCGCTGTGTGTGGAGTAAAGATGATCTAGAGTTTTGTAAACATCACTGTGTGGAGTAGAGATGATCTAGAGTTTTGTAATCATCGCTGTGTGGAGTAGAGATGATCTAGAGTTTTGTAATCATCGCTGTGTGTGGAGTAGAGATGATCTAGAGTTTTATAAACATCACTGTGTGGAGTAGAGATGATCTAGAGTTTTTAAAAATTGCTGTGTGTGGAGTAGAGATGATCTAGAGTTTTGTAAACACCACTGTGTGGAGTAGAGATGATCTAGAGTTTTGTAATCATCGCTGTGTGGAGTAGAGATGATCTAGAGTTTTGTAAACATCACTGTGTGGAGTAGAGATGATCTAGAGTTTTGTAAACATCACTGTGTGTGGAGTAGAGATGATCTAGAGTTTTGTAATCATCACTGTGTGTGGAGTAGAGATGATCTAGAGTTTTGTAAACATCGCTGTGTGTGGAGTAAAGATGATCTAGAGTTTTGTCTCCTCTAGTTGCACAGGTGACATGCTAGTAAAAATGAGGTAAAACAGATTTCAGTTTCCCATTTTCTTGTTTGCTTATGGCCATATCCAGCTCGTTGAGTACGGTCTTGGTGACAGCATCGGTTTGTGGTGGTATACAGGGTCTGAATAGTTACGTAACTAAGGTATTTCTGTTTTGTACTTTTAATTAACTTCTTGAGCCTATGGGGGCGCCATTTCAACTTTGTAAAATATCGTTCTCAAATTAAACTGCCTCGTACTCAATTCTTGCTGGTACAATATGCATATTATTATTACTATTGGATAGAAAACACTCTCTAGTTTCTAAAACCGTTTGAATTATTTCTCTGAGTGAAACAGAACTCATTCTGCAGCACTTTTCCTGTCAGGGAGTGAGATTTCAGAAATCGAGGTCCCTGTTCTGAGGTCAGTTTATTAGTCCCCATGTAAGCCATCGGGCTACATGCACTGCATACGTCTTCCTCTAGATGTCAGTAAGCGGGGAGAATTTGAATGGAGTGGATTGCGCAATCTGGGACCTTATATAAGACCGTGGAACGGAAGGACCGTCCTTTTCAACGGTGCGCCTGACGCATGAAGACATCACAATGGCTTCCTGCAAACGCTTTCGTTTTAGTAGTTCTATATCTCCGGTCATGTTTTTATTCGTGTGTTAAAGACATCATAAGGTAGTTAATTTAAACCGACTTAGCAGTTTATAGCAGTTTATTGCGATTTTCTGGGATTTCTTTGCCATGCGCTTTCACGAGTTGGACACCTCTCCAGTTGGCGGCTAACATTAGCGGCTATTTCGACCGGACAAGAGGACATCTTTCAACCCAAAGACGATTGTTCTGGAGAAAGGACACCTTGCCCAAGATTCTGATGGAAGCTCAGCTAATAGTAAGCAGTCTTTATGCTGATAATTCATTGTTCTGTTGAAAAATGTCAAATGCATAAGACGCCATTACTTGCAGTGTAGCCTTGCTTTATCGCACCCTGTATTGCGCAGTAACGTTAATTTTAAAAATGTAATTCAGCGATTGCATTAAGAACTAATTTGTCTTTCAATTGCTGTCCAACCTGTATTTTTTTAGTCAAGTTTATGAATAGTTTTCGATAAGAATAGGTGCCTTTCCAAGATGGCGCCGGACAGATTGCTTGAGTATTTGGACACTATTTTCATTGTATAAGCACGATTTGTGCCGCTAAATATGCACATTTTCGAACAAACTCTATATGCATTGTGTAATATGATGTTACAGGACTGTCATCTGAAGAATTCTGAGAAGGTTAGTGAAAAAATTAATATATTTTGGTGGTTTATACGTTATCGCTCTTTTTGCCTTGAATCAATGCTGGGGTGATGTTTGCTATTGTGGTAAGCTAATATAACGCTATATTGTGTTTTCGCTGTAAAACACTTAGAAAATCTGAAATATTGGCTGGATTCACACGATCTGTGTCTTTCATCTGCTGTACGCTGTGTATTTTTAAGAAATGTTTTATGATGAGTAATTAGCTAATACACGATGGTCTCTGTAGTTATTCTAGTCGCTTTGGTGAGAGTTGTAATGGTGGCTGCAATGGTAAACTCTGATTTATACCTGAAATATGCACATTTTTCTAACAAAACATATGCTATACAATAAATATGTTATCAGACTGTCATCTGATGAAGTTGTTTCTTGGTTAGTGGCTATTTATATCTTTATTTGGTCGAATTTGTGATAGCTACCTATGCAGGAGAAAAATGGTGGACAAAAAAAGTTGTGTCTTTTGCTAACGTGGTTAGCTAATAGATTTACATATTGTGTCTTCCCTGTAAAACATTTTAAAAATCAGAAATGATGGTTGGATTCACAAGATGTGTATCTTTCATTTGGTGTCTTGGACTTGTGATTTCATGAACATTTTATTATATGATATCCATGTGGCTTTAGGCTAGGCTATGCTAGTCAGCTTTTTTGATGGGGGGGATCCCGGATCCGGGTTTGGGAGGTGTTAGAGGTTTTAATATTTAAAATTTTCTAAAAACCTAGTTTTGCTTTGTCATTATGGGGTATTGTGTGTAGATTGATGAGGAATAACGTAACAAAATGTGGAAACACTAAAGGGGTCTGAGTACTTTCTGAATGTATATTATCCATGTCCTTGTTCAGCCACGACTCAGAGAAACATACCATAATACAGTTCTTCAACCCAAAAACACACAAAATAGTCCATAAAAAAGCAGCTATCCAATCCAGAGCCATCCTACATCAATCTATGACATGGGTCTGTCACAGAGACAGAGGGCGAGATGGATTTAGAGAGAGAGACAGAGAGAAAAAGAGAGATGGACAGAGAGATGGACAGAGAGACAGACAGAGAGAGAGACATAGAGAGAGAGGGGGAGAAGAGAGATCGAGATAGAGATAGAGAGATCGAGAGAGAGATAGACAGAGACAGATAGACAGACAGACAGATCAAGGGAGAGATAGAAGCGAGAGACAGAGAGAGAGAGAGAGAGAGACAGAGAGAGAGAGCGGGGGGTAGAGAGGGAAAGAGAGAGATCGAGAGAGGGGGTGGGGGGGAAAGAGAGATCGAGAGAGAGGTCGCTAAAGCTTTTAGCATGTTCCTCTGGATCCCAGCACCAATGTAACATGGACGGGGCCAGTTCAAAGGTCATTGATAATAACCTCTCTCTCTCCCTACCATTGTCACGGCAGCTCCACATATCCAGCCAGATGGAAAATGGACTGGGCTACACACACACACAAGCACAGAAAGGCACACACATTTTTTTAAGAAGATGGCCGCCAGCCTCTAGCGTTCCTCTGGAGGGCTGCACACACACACACACACACACACACACACACACACACACACACACACACACACACACACACACACACACACACACACACACACACACACACACACACAAAGAGAGAGAGACACCCACACACACACACACACACACACACACACACACACACACACACACACACACACACACACACACACACACACACACACACACGTCTCATGGGGAGCAGTAGGGTTGAGGGAGATGGAAGGGGAAACACTCCTAGACAGTACAGCATGTTCTGTCCTCTTCTCAAGCCTCTAACTATCTGTGTGTGTGTGTGTGTGTGTGTGTGTGTGTGTGTGTGTGTGTGTGTGTGTGTGTGTGTGTGTGTGTGTGTGTGTGTGTGTGTGTGTGTGTGTCAGTAACAGTCTGGTCGTTCTCTACCAGACTGCAGCTTTACTCACAGGAACAGGATATATAGTATAGTTGTTCCAAAGTTCAAATTTCAAAGTGTTCAGGGTTAAGTTCAGGAATTAACTCCAATGTATTGAGGGTTAGGTATACACTCTGAGTGGTTAAGGTAAAGGTCGAGACTAAACTGTCAAAAACAACTTTCTATCATTGGATTTGAACTTTGAACTTTTGGATTCAGAGGCAAATGCTTACAACCATCCACCATCGCCGTCCACAATGCCCAAGCAATACCAACAATTATTTGCGCGTTTTACATAGAAGCAATTCAAATGTTTGTATTTTCAAATGCGAGCATTAATAAAATAAATGGATGTTGTAAATGAGAGAATTATACAAAAAGGTTTTAGTTTTTACTAAAGAAAATGTGGGATCTTGGATTTCAAATCAGTAAATCAGTAAATCCGTAATTTATTTCATCCACACTTTCCTTCACTCACACTGCTGTCCTTTAATATACATATCAATAATATCTATAATATATATCTACTGTACAGAGAGAGAGAGAGGGATAGAGGGTTGGCAGAGATAGAGGGGGCAGAGAGAGAGAGCGAGAGAGAGAGAGAGAGAGAGAGAGAGAGAGAACTTGTACTTTAACTATTTGCCCATCACTACAACACTCTATATCTACATATTATGACATTTGAAATGTCTTTATTCTTTTGGAACCTTTGCGAGTGTAATATTTACTGTTAATTTGTTATCATGTATTTCTCTCCCGCCTCTCCCGCCTCTCCCACCTCTCTCTCCTCTCCCGCATCTCCCACCTCTCTCTCCTCTCCCGCATCTCCCACCTCTGTCTCCTCTCCCTCATCTCTCTCCTCTCTCTCCTCTCCCTCCTCTTCCTCCTCTTCCTCCTCTCCCGCCTCTCTCTCCTCTCTCTCCTCTCCCTCCTCTCCCGCTCTCTCTCCTCTCTCTCCTCTTCCTCCTCTCCCGCCTCTCTCTCCTCTCCCTCCTCTCCCGCATCTCCCACCTCTCTCTCCTCTCCCGCCTCTCCCGCCTCTCTCTCCTCTCTCTCCTCTCTCTCCTCTCCTTCCTCTCCCTCCTCTTCCTCCTCTCCCGCCTCTCTCTCCTCTCCCTCCTCTTCCTCCTCTCCCGCCTCTCTCTCCTCTCCCTCCTCTCCCACCTCTCCCTTCTCTCGCTCCTCTCTCTCCTCTCCTTCCTCTCCTTCCTCTCCCGCCTCTCTCTCCTCTCTCTCCTCTCCTTCCTCTCCCGCCTCTCCCGCCTCTCTCTCCTCTCCTTCCTCTCCTTCCTCTCCCGCCTCTCTCTCCTCTCTCTCCTCTCCCTCCTCTCTCTCCTCTCTCTCCTCTCCTTCCTCTCCTTCCTCTCCCGCCTCTCTCTCCTCTCTCTCCTCTCCTTCCTCTCCTTCCTCTCCCGCCTCTCTCTCCTCTCCCTCCTCTCCCGCATCTCCCACCTCTCTCTCCTCTCTCTCCTCTCCTTCCTCTCCTTCCTTTCCCGCCTCTCTCTCCTCTCTCTCCTCTCCCTCATCTCCCACCTCTCTCTCCTCTCTCTCCTCTCCCTCCTCTCCCACCTCTCTCTCCTCTCCCTCCTCTCTCTCCTCTCCCACCTCTCTCTCCTCTCTCTCCTCTCCTTCCTCTCCTTCCTCTCCCGCCTCTCTCTCCTCTCCTTCCTCTCCCTCCTCTTCCTCCTCTCCCGCCTCTCTCTCCTCTCCCTCCTCTTCCTCCTCTCCCGCCTCTCTCTCCTCTCCCTCCTCTCCCTCCTCTCCCTTTTCTCTCTCCTCTCTCCTCTCCTTCCTCTCCTTCCTCTCCCGCCTCTCTCTCCTCTCTCTCCTCTCCTTCCTCTCCCGCCTCTCCCGCCTCTCCTTCCTCTCCTTCCTCTCCCGCCTCTCTCTCCTCTCTCTCCTCTCCCTCCTCTCTCTCCTCTCTCTCCTCTCCTTCCTCTACTTCCTCTCCCGCCTCTCTCTCCTCTCTCTCCTATCCTTCCTCTCCTTCCTCTCCCGCCTCTCTCTCCCCTCCCTCCTCTCCCGCATCTCCCACCTCTCTCTCCTCTCCTTCCTCTCCTTCCTTTCCCGCCTCTCTCTCCTCTCTCTCCTCTCCCTCATCTCCCACCTCTCTCTCCTCTCTCTCCTCTCCCTCCTCTCCCGCCTCTCCCTCCTCTCCCGCCTCTCCTTCCTCTCCTTCCTCTCCCGCCTCTCTCTCCTCTCTCTCCTCTCTCTCCTCTCTCTCCTCTCCCTCATCTTCCTCCTCTCCCGCCTCTCTCTCCTCTCTCTCCTCTCTCTCCTCTCTCTCCTCTCCCTCATCTCTCTCCTCTCCCTCCTCTCCCGCCTCTCTCTCCTCTCCCTCCTCTCCCACATCTCCCACCTGTCTCTCCTCTCCCTCATCTCCCACCTCTCTCCTCTCTCTCCTCTTCCTCCTCTCCCGCCTCTCTCTCCTCTCTCTCCTCTCCCACCTCTCTCCTCTCTCTCCTCTCCCGCATCTCCCGCATCTCCCACCTCTCTCTCCTCTCCCTCATCTCCCACCTCTCTCCTCTCTCTCCCCCTCCTCTCCCGCCTCTCTCTCCTCTCTCTCCTCTCCCACCTCTCCCGCCTCTCTCTCCTCTCTCTCCTCTCTCTCCTCTCTCTCCTCTTCCTCCTCTCCCGCCTCTCTCTCCTCTCTCTCCTCTCCCGCATCTCCCACCTCTCTCTCCTCTCCCTCTCCTTCCTCTCCTTCCTTTCCCGCCTTCTCTCTCTCCTCTCTCTCCTTCCTCTCCTTCCTCTCCCGCCTCTCTCTCCTCTCTCTCCTCTCCTTCCTCTCCCGCCTCTCTCTCCTCTCCTTCCTCTCCTTCCTCTCCCGCCTCTCTCTCCTCTCTCTCCTCTCTCTCCTCTCCCTCCTCTCCCACATCTCCCACCTCTCTCTCCTCTCCCTCATCTCCCACCTCTCTCCTCTCTCCTCTTCCTCCTCTCCCGCCTCTCTCTCCTCTCCCACCTCTCTCCTCTCTCTCCTCTCCCGCATCTCCCACCTCTCTCTCCTCTCTCCTCTCCCTCATCTCCCACCTCTCTCCTCTCTCTCCTCTCCCTCCTCTTCCTCCTCTCCCGCCTCTCTCTCCTCTCTCTCCTCTCCCGCCTCTCCCGCCTCTCTCTCCTCTCTCTCCTCTCTCTCCTCTCTCTCCTCTCTCTCCTCTCCTTCCTCTCCCGCCTCTCTCTCCTCTCTCTCCTCTCTATCCTCTCTTCTCTCCTCAGGGGCTCAAACCAAGTCCTTTGACTTAACTACCCTCCTTTAAACATAAAGATACCGTATTGCTATGCACCCTAGATACTAGTTTTCCATTGTATCATTTTATCTGGTGTTTAATGAGGACACTGTAAATTGGGTTTAAAAAGTGGAGATGGAAGAACTTATGAAATGATGAATAATAACAGTTACAACACAGTAATGAACTTTTACAGAAGATGTGTGATGATATAATATCTACATTATGACCCTAAGAAGGATATTTCTCTTAAAGCCTGACAATAATCCTTAAAATGACAATGAGACATGAAACACAGCGGGTGATGCTGAATTAGTGTGTGTGTGTGTGTGTGTGTGTGTGTGTGTGTGTGTGTGTGTGTGTGTGTGTGTGTGTGTGTGTGTGTGTGTGTGTGTGTGTGTGTGTGTGTGGAGACAGCCCTTGAGAGGAACACTAGAGACTGGCGGCAGTCTTCTTAAAATTTCATCGTGCAGATGAAGTTTTAAAGCACCAACGTCATACTCTTCAGAGTTGGGCTGAGTTGCGTGTGCATTCATCTTACCACACTAGCTGTATATGTCACTTAGGAGACACACAGACACACTTAAACGCTCCATATCCTCGTTAGCAAACTTCTTATGGCTGCAGTCCCGATATCGGGACCAATATGACAACAGCCAGTCCAAGTGCAGGGCGCCAAATTCAAAAAAACAGAAATCTCATAATTACAATTCCTCAAACATACATGTGTCTTATATCATTTTAAAGGTAATCTTGTTGTTAATCCCACCAAAGTGTCCGATTTCAAATAGGCTTTTCAGCGAAAGCACTACAAACGATTATGTTAGGTCACCACAAAACCAAAAATAATCACAGCCATTTTTCCCAACTAATGATAGCTTCACAAAAACCAGAATAGAGATAAAATGAATCACTAACCTTCAATTATTGTCATCGGATGACACTCATAGGACTTCATGTTACACAATACATGCGTGTTTTGTTTGATTCAATTCATATTTATATAAAAAAATCTGAGTTTACATTGAGGCTACAAGATTCAATAAATGCAAAAACATCAAGTGACTTTGCATAGCCCATCGTTTCAACATGAATACTCATCATAAATATAGATGATAATACAAGTTATACACATTGAATT